>NC_047040.1:41767653-42070683 GCF_011762595.2 Tursiops truncatus | reverse complement strand
CTTCAACACAGTGCGCTCTCAGCCCAGATCTTGTAAAATCACCAGTCAGATCACAACATTCTCTATGCTCCAGACGTTCAATGGCTCCCAGCTCACTCACAGGAAGAGCCCAACCCCATAGGAGCGTCTGCAGGGCCAGCCCCATGTCTCTTCCTCATCTCCAAGCACCCTCTCACTCACTTCAGTCCAACTAACATCCGTGATCTTCTTGGAACACCCCAGTTATTGCACCTGCTTCAGAGCTTTTGCATGGCAGTTCTCCTGGAAGACCCTTCCCTCGCTTATCTGCAAGCCTTGTTCCTTCATTTCCTCCTCATCTTTGTCCAGGCCTTCCTGATCATCCCCAATATATTAGCAACCCTCCATCCTCCCACTTTTCCCCACTTACATGGCACTCAGCATCTAACAATCTATATTTTTTCTTGTTTATTTGTTTACTATTTGGCTCTTTTCACAAGAAATAAACTCTACAAGGGCAGGAATATTGTCTGTTTTGTTCCTTGTTTTAAATTTTACAGATTGTAGAGGATGCCATGGTGCAATGTGCACACTTCCCCCTTCTCAGCTTCTGGGAATATTGTACACAGACAGCTCACAGCAGAGTCCCTCTCCAGGTCTAGTCTGTAGCTGAAGAGCGCCACCTGGCCAGACGTAACGCTCTCTTTTTGAGGTCACCCACATCAGTGGTGATCAGTGGTGGGGTGGGAAGGCCCAGCCCCATCATCCTGATTAAGCATAGTTTACAGGGGCCATCCCCTATCAAGGGCTCCTTATGGGCCCTCCTGTGGCTTTTTAAAACTGCACCAGTCCTACTGTATCTGCCCAATCCTACATTCTTCCCTCCCACAGGTGCTGATCCTGAGAGCACTACTCAGTGAACTTCGAATGTACAAATCTCAACCTCAGAGTTTACTTCCTGGGAAACACTGCAAGGATCACAGATGAAGAAACCAAAACAGATTGTGTAAGTAACAACCATGGTTACATAGCTAGTAAGTGGTGGAGCTGGGACGAAACCCAGAGTCTACTTCCAAAGCCTGTGTTTTTAACTACCAGTTCCTGCTGCTACTCACACAATCATATTTCTCCAAGAAGTTAAAATATATGAAATACCCGGGCTTCCCTGGTGGCGCAGTGGTTAAGAATCCAGCTGCCAATGCAGGGGACACGGTTTCGAGCCCTGGTCCGGGAAGATCCCACATGCCGTGGAGCAACTAAGCCCGTGCGCCACAACTACTGAGCCTGTGCTCTAGAGCCTGCGAGCCACAACTACTGAGCCTATGTGCCACAACTACTGAAGCCTGCACGCCTAGAGCCTGTGCTCTGCAACAAGAGAAGCCACTGCAATGAGAAGCCCACGTACCGCAATGAAGAGTAGTAGTCCCCAGTCACCGCAACTAGAGAAAGCCTGCGTGCAGCAACAAAGACCCAATGCAGCCAAAAATAAAATAAATTAAATAAATAAATTTAAAAAAAGAAAAAGTTATCAACATTAGAAGAAAAACAATGTGTAACTATGTGAAGTAATGTGTGCTAACTAAGCTTTAAAAAAATTAAGTATATGAAATAACTTACAGTGAATACTTATCAAAGAAAAGAAATGGGATTAGGGAAGGGAGATGAAGGGGAAAATTAATAGAAGAGAATTGATGACAAACTATTATAGACTGATGAGTATGATTAACTTAGATAACAGACCACCACAAAAACCCACAGGGGTTTGAGTACTACACTGAATAGAATAGATGGTTTCAGAAATAAAAATGAGAGTGGGAAGGGGGTAAGAAGATGGCATAATGAATCTCATATGATTGTTGATAGGATTTATGATTTATATAAACCACAGACTATGGGATCTGTCTGATATAGACATTGCAAACAGCTACTGCCAGAGGTAGGGTAATCTTGTAGACTATAGTCTCCTTCCTTCTTAAAATTCAAGGACTGGCTTAGTTAACATATGTACTGTTGTTGGCATTGTGGGTAAAATGCTATTTTTTTTCTGATTATCATCCACACATCCAAAGATTGCTGCTGTGATTAAATAAGTTAATGTTATGATAGTGCTTTTTATAAACCATAGAGCATTTTACAAACAATTATACCTGAGTTAGGCATCCTTATGGATTTATCTAATTCATGCTCTGACATCAAGCAGAACGATAATAAAATCTTTCCATCTATTTTAAAAGAATCTTTCTAAAAAGTTCAAATTCCCTTAGAAGAGCTCTGCAATGCTTAGCATCCTGATGAAAAGTCTTCCTTGTAAGTATACTGAATCCCTCAAATTGTGAATCCCTCCCATTTCTTCTTTTTTAGATTTCTATGGAAGCAATATGCCTGCCATTGTAGTTTTAAGAATTATTTACTGTTTTGAATTTTAAAACGTTATCCCTTATTTCTTATTTATCTTATAGAACTGCAGTTCCTTTCATATCAACACTATGATTTCAGTCCCCTTCAAGGTGCAGAGCTAGCTATCTCCTCTAAATACTGTGGTTGGATTTGTAGAGTTCTTACTATCTCAGCATCAGTACTTTAGACCATGAACTTAAAAATCACTAATTTAAAGATCCAAATTTTTAATTAAACACTTCAGAGAAATTATATTCTTAGAGTAAATGGGAAAAAAGAGCAAAGGTAACAAATTCTTTTAATTTCATTTTTTGGATTCCAAAGTTCTTTGTTTATTATAAATTTTAGTTTATTATAACCATCTTTACTATAAGCAGATATTATTCTCCTTTACCAATAAAGTAAATGAATCTCTAAGGAGCTTGAGAGTAAAATCAAATAGGCATCCTTCAAGCCAATGAAAAATCTAGAATACAAATTACCTGATTCTTAACCCAAAGCCATGTCTACCACACTGCACACAATGATTACATTTATTTTCCTAGATATGGTCTTTAAAAACCCAAATAGGTGATTCAGAAAAAAATGTTTGTGGTATCCATTTCACATTCCAAGCAATCTTCCCTGGAAATTCAATCAATTATTACCGTTCTACTGGGAAAAAAATGTTACTTTTAAGATGGTAGTTATGTGTGAAGACAAAGTACAGCCATGTTGGTAACAAAGGCTTCTTCTCCTCCCTTTTCAGTTTCCATCATTCTCACTTTGTTTCCCTCCTTCTTTTATATTTTTCCAATTTCATGTTCTATTATCTTCATTCATCCTACCTTTATATTTTTCCAATTTCATTTTCCATTATCTTCATTCATCCTACCTCTATTTCATTACTACATCACAATATTGTTTCTCTTTGAGGTACAGAGAAAGCAAAATGGATTCTACTCCATGAAAACCTGAGATAAATTTCAATTGTGGTTCAGGTATCTATAAACTCATCTCCAGGCAGAAGAGTAGCTCTAAGGTGTAGGACAGCAAACGCAAGGATAGTTTCTGCTTCCTCCCCGTATGTATTGCCCTGAAAAAATCTCAAACCTTTCATACGTGGTAGAATTTTTTAGTTGAATCAGTATTTCAGATGAAGTTGCTTACAACTGACGCCTGTCAGACTTTGGCTGTAATGTGTACCCAATGGAGAAAATACATGGTGAGGCACATTGTGCTTGCCAGAACTTGACCATGACAGTAAGGTGGAGAAGGTACGGATCGAGGTCAGGAAAGGGAATGGGTATAGCAACATGGAAGAAAACATTACTTAGCCTGATATAAGAATATTTTATGGAATGAATATTCAATTCCTTGTTATTTATAGTATACTTAACAATTTATTTCTACAGGGGATTATTTCTCTTTTGATAATTACAATCATAATTTTCCCATTGTGTGATAAGAAAAGAATTTACATGTAAATCTCCTTGAATGTAAAGAACTGTGTCATATTCAGCTTTACAGCTCCAGAAACCTTACCATGGTCCTCAGGTTATAGGAGGCTTGTTCAATTTGACTTAATTTCTGAATAGCATCAAATCCACATTAGAAACAATGCACATTAGAAAATTAGAAAGAATTTCTAAAAAATAATTTAAGTTCTCAAACTTGTTACAATACTGTTTTCTAGTTTTTAGCAATCTACCTATCAGAAACAGCCTAGGGTTGACAGTTTGTTGCAATGTAAATATTTCTTGTTCTATCCAAAGTATATATGAAATAAATGTCTTAATTATGTACATCCAAGTAATATTATACAAAGATAATTTGCACAGGACTATTTTGCATTAAATAGAAACATACTATAACCGATTCTGTGCGTTAAAGTCATCGTAATAACAATTATCTGGATTATTAAAATAAAAATCAGACTTTATACAAATAATGAATGTAAATTTAATTTGATTTGTTGCTGTACATATCTGACATTAATCTCTTAGTTAAGAGATTAATTATTAAAGAATTCTCGTAAAACTATATAATTGTATAAGTTGTATAAGTAGGCCCAGTGCTTCATTTTACCTCATGAATTAAAAATATACCCACTGTATCTATGCTGTATCTCTTAGAGACATTTTATTTATACAGACATTATCATACAACTTCCCATAAGATGTTACTAAAATTTAATCGTGAATTCTTCCAGACTTCTAGCAGGATAATATATTTATAATTATTTTAATAGTTAAAATATAGTTGTTACTTTACTGGACTTATTTTTTGTTTTTAGGGGTCTATCAAAAGTCTAGTTATTCCAGAAATAATTGTTAAGAGTAACGGAAAATATTAATGGTCTTATCTTTATAATATGACTGAAAGACTATGAAAGAAAGGCAGGTGTTAAAAACTATCCCTTGATCACCCACACACCCTTAGATTTTGAAAGGAGGCTCCTTTAATACTTCTTTCTTACTGCAGTGTTTGTTGCTTAAGGAAGTCTGTGGGTGGAGAAGATGTTATTAACACACACCTGTTTTCTTATTTACAGCATTCAATCTCCACATATATAAGTCCTTGAAACACCAACCCCTTTCTTTCTACTACTTTCTGAAATTCTTTGGAATTTGGTCCACATATGACCACATATTACCTTCCTATCGGACACATATATAATTAGTTATAATTTATCCTGAATTGATTTTTCGAGTATGAGGCTATCCAAAAGATTTTTTGATGTAGATGCCTTTCCAACTAAACATTTTTGTTTAAAAACAAAGAATTCCATAAACAGCTGGTCTTATATTCAAAACTAATAATACAAAAGTATTCTTTGTATTAATGAGTTTTCTTAAACACTAAAAGAAGAGGATACAGTCACTGAAATGGGAAAAGCCAACCTTTAAGATTTGTATGCAGTATTTGTTTCTTATTACTCTACAAATTACCTTGATGAATGAATGCACATTTTGCAGACCATGTTGAAGACACGGTAAACATGTTTTACTAAGTAAAGTAATAAGCCCTTTGAATTGTTTCATCTGAATAAACAAATCGATGGTTAAAGATTTTTAAACCCTCTATAAAATGTATACAAACAAGTTAACGTAAATTTTACGAAACATTTAGATCCCTTTTATATTGTAGTAAAGATGTTCCCTCAAGTGCAGTAAATGACAGATATGCCCTTGTGCAAATAAGCTAAATTTAAATTATTTTTAAAATAATCAGGTCTAATCTTCAATGCTAATGTAATGTTTATTCGTTTAAGAATATAGGACAATCTAAAAAGTAAAAATTGACGTGTTTTTAAAGTGATTTTGGATTTGGAGGTTTAATGATATCATTTATGATAGTCATACATATAAGTGTTTTCCAAATAAAATTGTTCACTTCATTATTCAGATCAGTGCACTCCATTTGGGAATTATATTAACTTTTGTTAAAAGAAATTAGAAAAATAACCGTTAACCATCCAAAGTGCTTGCAAAGATGCCCCAATTATTAACCAAATACACGTTATTGAGAATACATCCTGCAGAGACCAGTTAGAACGATCACTAGCTAGAATTGTTGGATTAACCAAACAATCACAGGTAATTCAATCACTTCTGGTTAATTCAAAGGAAACTGATTCTGGCTCCTCTGATATTTTGGTAATAGGAACTCGGTCAGAATACAGAGCAAGTCCATCCTCTGTATAGCAGAGGTAGCAAGTCAAACGTACTTGATGTACAATCCGAAGGATATGTGAAATGGAATTGTGCAGGTCACTCTATGTTTTGGGGTTCTAGTTATTAAGGTTTTTGTCATTTTGTATTAGAGTAAAAAAATTACAGAAAATTAGAACCATTAGTATTTCAGAGCAAAGTAACACATAGACTAGAAAAAATTAATTCAGTAAAAACAAAACAAAAACACTGTTGTGTCTCTGATTAAAAATGAAAAAGGATTATGCAGTTAGGAGTAAATACTCGTTTGCCACAACTTCCAGAACAACAACTCTTTAAAAAGAATACAACTCAGAATTAAATGGGTTATATGCTTTTTTCTTCTCAGAGCAAGTGTTATATGCTTTTTTTTCTTCTCAAAGCAATTATCTCTTAAGAAGTTGCTTTGTTTTTTTTGTTTTTCTCCAAGTTACTATAAAAAGCTATAATTGAAAGGAAGAGTAAAAATAAAAAAGGAGAAAAAAAATAAATGAAAGTAGTTTCTAACTAATATATGAAATTTAAGTTATAAATGTCATATTCATGAAATTAAAATGATTTCCTAAAAAATCACCTTATTCAGATCACAAGATAAAATAATGAACCTAAGATTCCAATATAAAATGCAACAAGGAAGAGTGAGGTTGACTTCACTGTCAATTGCCTGTGCTAATTACAGTGAACAAAAAACTGGAAACTAGGGTCTGAAAATCCACTACACCTTATTATTAAGAAAATTAAGAAATGATGTATGATATGAGGAGAAGACTCAGAAAAACGTATACCATGATGCTTTAACAAAAGGAGCAACGAAGACACTCTGTTTTGTTTTTAAAGATGCTAAAAAATTAACGAGACACTGTGTGAACAGTGGAACAGTTGAAACAACACAGTACCTGCCAAATTAAGTAGTCTACACATAAAACTAAACAGCTGGGAAATATATAGAATTTTGCATAGAACTGTTTCCTTCTAAAATCAACATTTAAAAAAATTGATTAATTTCTTAATATTCCAATAGTGAAATATCTACTCAAGGAACTATCTTTTTTCCTTTCTTTTTCTCTTTAAAATTTAATTTGCCTAGAGCTCTTCTTTTCAAAACTTCTAGGGAAGTTTTTTTAGGAATACTATATTAATCAGCTAGTGAAAAAAAATTATTAGAAATAGTAAAAGACTGTCTTAACATTAAATGACAGCCTAATGTCATATGCCTAATAACATGGAAATAAATTCATACTCTCATGGTACTGAATCTTGACTCCTATTCAGTTTTAATCTTTATGAAAAAAAATTGTGCTCCAATATGCTGCTCTAATTTTATTCTCTGGGTGTTGCTTATTTGAACTAGTTAAGCCTTTCATTCATTATATAGGGTGACTTAATAAATTTTTAAAGTGTTGCCCAAACCAGATAAGGTGAGCAGTAGAGATCTGACTTTCCTGACTCCAAGGTCTTCTTTTCTTCATCTTTTATCAAATTCTTCATTTAAAAACTAAAATTTACTTGAAACATACATTTAATCATTTTATACAAGGCCTTGAGAGAATGTTTATGTTTTACTCATTCTATTTTCATTATTATTGTTGAAATTATACTCAGTTGTTTCTATTTTTTCTTGTTGTGTATAAAGGTAGAATCTTGTTTGGATTTCATTTGGAAAAGCAGTTTGGGAAATTTACAATGAAGGTTCAATCCATAAATAAAATCTTATTTGACAGTAAGCATGTCAGATCAAATTTTAAAAGTTTCTGCCTGTCTCTTATCTTACATACTTCTTTAAATGCACAACTAAATCATTAAAACATATGTCTTGTTTTAGTAAAAATAACTATAGATTAATTTAATCAAAGAAGTAAAGACACTATCTTATTTTCACTGGCTTAAAGTTTATCTTTTTTACTTTTATGAACTAAAGCTCTTTCAGTTTCAAACTATTAATTTGATAATTATGTTCTTATATACATGATAGTTATGTATGTGTTAATATCAGCACCTTGTAATTATATATTTTAAAAACCCAATATTTAAATTATTTTCTCATGAGTTTTCTGTCCTGCCAAATATGCTTGGAGGCTTCTATTAGGAAGTTTGACATGCAAATTTATCTCAAAGTTAACTCAAACACAAACACATAAATGAATGTGATATATTCATAAATATATCAAATAATTTACATGGTATATACATTTACTTAGTATGGAGAATGATTTTTTTTGTCTTCCCTTTCCTAGAATGCAAAATGTGAATTCATCTCAGATATTTGTAATGGCAAACACATAAGTAAATATCCATGAATAATATCCACATGTAAGTCTTCAAATATATAAAAAGGCAAATCCTACCTCCATCTCCAGATCCTGATCCTGCATCTGCGGGGAAAAAAGGAAATAATTTGTTTTTGCTCGAAAAACATCTTCAAAAAATGTGTATGACTTTATTAAAAAAAATTCATGTTTATTTTCTCCATTAATATGGTACTATAATTTTAAAAATTACTAATATTTAATTTGAAAAACATATTCACATCAATCTAATTTCTATACTGTAACTTATAAAATAAATTCCTTATTATTTTCATTCTTAAACTTCATGAACAAAGTATTATCTAGCTTTGGAATAATTCCTAAACTTGACTATGTTAAAACTTCTCATTTTTATTTTAATCAAGATGAATTTGGTGCCTTTAACACAAAAAATTAAAAATGAGATACTTATAGCAATCAGTGAGACTTAGAATTAAACAGTCTAAGACTTGTGGCAAATAAACACATAATTAAGGCTTATATTCTTGTACATTGCATTACAAAGGGAAAAACAGTTTAAAATGAACATCTTTTTATATAGAGATAATATGTTTTCCAAATTCCACAATTGTGGATGAGTCTATATGCACCCAAAAGCATCTTTCAGTTTTGAAATCAGTGGAAGAGTGAGCTTAACTTTTGCCTTTGTGATTAAAAGTGGCTATACCCTAGGTGGTGCTGGCAGAAAAGACAATAACCTCCCTCTGTCTTTCTCTTTGTCCGCGTCTCTCCCCTCCCTCCCACACAATTACAACTCCTGAAAATTGTCAATTTCTGAGAACTCATTTCCCAGAAACACTCAATTTCCTAGTTTAGAGTCAAGACCATGGAGTTTCCATTTGCTTCCACCTGTTAAGTGGAGACATCATCTTCCTTTTGTCTCCACACTTCCTTCCATTCTAAATACATTTGGCTATGTATTTTTAATGTTAATACTGGGAAATAAGACTAATACTAGTATTCTTTGTCTGATATGTCCTCAGTTTACATTGAAATCTCAACCAGCGTTCAAGACCTATATCAAATGTCATTTCTACGAATTAGTGTTTGCTGTTGTAGACCAATTAAAATAAACTACTACTTCTACTTGTTTGCCTCCATGACACTTTGTTGAGAGGCACTCACAGAAAGAGGCATGATGTATGAAAATCTACAGAAGGCTGACACGGGGAAGAATGGATGCCTCCCCAGTAGTTTTCTTTGTCATTATGTTAGACATTAGCACTGTCATGAAGGAGCAGTAGTTTGAATTGTCAGCCTTGGTGGAGACCCAGACTAACTTAATTCACAAGGTTTAACCCTTTATTAAATCAGAACATCAAGTCATTAACTGCTTACATGACTAAGAAGCAAGTCACTGGGCCAGGCTATCCTTTCCTTAAAGGCAAGCTAATTGGTAAAACAATTTATAATAAAAACCCTTCTTAGTAAATGTAGACTCAAATAAGGATTCTAATAATATGATTTGATTGTTTTAAGGTAACAGATAAAGAAAGGCTGATACATTCATCTTTATAATAGGAAAATAGTCCTGTCAACTGAACTGAGTCCTAAGTCACAGCACAATCACTTTGGACAGGACAGTGCTTGAATGGTCAATATTTGTCAAGTCTCCTTTTTGTATCTTTTTACAGCTAGAATTTTAACTGACTTTATTTGAATTAATTTGAAAGCTTAATTCAGTATTACTTATCAGATCATCAGAGGCTAATAACAGGTTGTACTATTACAGCATTAATACATTCTACCTGTGTTTTAGTTGAATGTGTATAGTTTCTTATTCCTTTCCCACTAAGAGTAAATGTCTTTAAATCAAGAACCATGTCTTGTTTAGCTCTCTATACTTCCACACACATAAGAGAAAATGCATAAAAGCTTATGTATTCCAAGCTCCAAACATACTCATTGGATAACATAAGGAACATTATTCAACCTTCTTAAGCTTATTGGTCCTCTAGTCAATGGGTATAGTAATGTCTATCTCATTGGACTATTTTGAGGATAACTGCACAACAGCACATTTTAAATGCTTATCACTATGTCTAGAACATAATAGTTAAAATTTTGAGTGAACATCTTGCCTATTCATCTATACGTTTTCTGCTAAGTACATATGGCTGGAGAAAATCAAGAAAAATGGCAGTAGTATTTTGGCTTGTATTCCCCATGTATGTTTCTAAAAATTCAAGGACCATGATCCTTAAGACAATTTGTGTTTGATTTGACCCAAATTAAGTAGCTAGTGAAGAAAGGAGGAATAGGCTGAAAAAAAAATGGTCACTTAAGTCCATGGCATCATTATAAAATAGTGATGGGGGGCTTCCCTGGTGGCGCAGTGGTTGAGAGTCCGCCTGCCGATGCAGGGGACACGGGTTCATACCCCGGTCCGGGAAGATCCCACATGCCGTGGAGCGGCTGGGCCCGTGAGCCATGGTCGCTGAGCCTGCGCATCCGGAGCCTGTGCTACCTTATTAGTGAGACAGAAACACCTAAGAAAAGAAGTCATGCTGTTGCACCTGAATCTGGGCTCCTAGTCAATACATTTCTTATAAGGCAAAAAAGTGAAATTGACAGTGAGGCTATTGAGCAGACTGCCCAATAGGAAGCCATTTTCCAGACAAAAAATGATTTGTAAGTTCAATGAAATGTAATAAATATAAAGTTTTATCTTCTACTGCCTTTTATTCCTAGAGATCACAACTTGTCACCTCCATTCAGTGTCAAATAGCATTAAAAAAAAAAAAAAAAAAGGAGGGCTTCTCTGGTGGCTCAGTGGTTGAGAGTCCGCCTGCCGGTGCAGGGGACACGGGTTCGTGCCCTGGTCCGGGAAGATCCCACATGCCGCGGAGTGGCTGGGCCCGTGAGCCATGGCCGCTGAGCCTGCGTGGCTGGAGCCTGTGCTCCTCAACGGGAGAGGCCACAACAGTGAGAGGCCCGCGTACCGCAAAAAAAAAAAAAAAAAAAAAGGAAAATCTATGAAGAAAAGAATAAGAATCTCTTTTAGAACAAAAGTCAGAACTCCAATTTATTTACAGTCAGACCTGGTTAATCAAAATTACTTTGGTCCCGCCATCATTATTCAGATCAAAACTTTTAGATTTACAAGTCAATGGAAGATGCATTCAGCAAGACCAACTTACTAATTAAATCCTGCAGAAATCTAAGTCTGTGAACAAGCTAGGGATGGATTACTCAGTTGTGATTAAATTTTCTACTTAGTCAAATGTTTATTTTCATAGTACAACCAACACATTAGGGATTAGAATGGAAAGACTGAATGAATCAGAAGAATGTGACTGCATGTGCTGACAAGAACTTGGAGGTTGGAAAGTAAGAAAGAGAGATTTTGCTACCATTGTTAGCCAACCTATAACTTCATGACTGCTTATTGTGACTACTGCCCACTGATCCTCATTGGCTATTGTCAGAGACACACAGATATCCTATGTGATCTTGAATAAGCAAATCCATTCCTCAGTACTCTCTAGTATTTGCCTACATCACTCCTGGTCTAATAACCCTCACATGTTGCTCTTACTTCCATGCATTACTTCTCACTCATAGATTGAATGGCAATGATCTGTTAGCTCTAGCAAATAAGCAAGGGATGCACCAGTCCAACTTGCCTCCCAGTCACCTTTGCAGGAAGGACATCCACATTGTGAGGCAAAGAATCAAATAGGAGAAAAGACTACTTAAAAACCAAAACCAAAACGAAAAAGCCTACATCATTGTTCATGAGGAATGATACCTTTCTCTTCTGCTAATTCTTAGAAACTTCGGTAGTCACCAGTACAACCTGGAACATTGTCAACTGCTAACAATCAATAGGCCTAAGATAATCTTTTAAAGCAGAAGTCTCCAACCTTTTCGGCACCAGGAACTGGTTTTGTGGAAGACAATTTTTCCACGGATGGGGGTGGGGCGGATGTTCAGGCGGTAATGCGAGCGATGGGGAGCAACGGGGAGCAGCAGATGAAGCTTCGCTGGCTCCCCCTGGTCTGTGGCCCAGGGGCTGGGGACCCCTGTTTTAAAGAATATGAGACTTTCCCTTGCTCATTTACCACTCTGCCCCAGCCATCATACACATAATTTTAAATATAATTCCCTAGAATAGAAATACCTGTTATCTGAGAGAGACTTTCAATAAAATAGATCTTTCTTGATATTATTCTATATTTCCATTTTTGAAGAAAGTCCTTATATCATTATTATTTTTCTTGAATATGCTTATACCATCTAATTCCTCAGAAATTATGACTTTCCAGGAAGATGTTTATTTGCCATTAAGAACAACTATCAAGGGACACTAAAGTTTCTTTAATATATGTGATTTTAGTGTTTCAAGCCTAACCTGAAAACTCAGCTTCATTTTACAGCATGGCTTTAAAAAGTTGAGCTGTATTCCTCTTTTTTTTTTCCTTCCTGTAATGCTATTCAGCTCTAATAACCATTGTACTCAAAAGGAAAACCTGAAAAACCAAAGAGCCTATGAAGTCACTCTTCTTCCTTACTTTCTTTAGAGCATTCTTGGTACAATATAACTAAAAAGCTTTGTGGGAGCCCAGGCTGACTGTGTCAGAAAGGACAGATGTCATTAGAAGTCATGTCTATCACCAATACATTCTTCAATATAATCAGCTCACTGTTAAGAGGAGTATTTTGTAGGACTGCTAAGGTTAGACACATCTTAACTTCCAAACCCAAATCTGCAAACTGCCTTCCACCAGACGATCCTATTGTTGCAAACAAACAATCAATCAAACAAACAAACAAACTTTATTCATGCATAGATAAGTTTCTTATGTTTGGAAGCTGAGCAGTCAATCTAGATTTCTAATTATGTTACTCAGCTGTCTGTACTTCATTAAATAACATACATATTAAAATCTACCAATGTTCTTATGGTACATTTATCTTTCTTCCAGAAGTGACTTGAAATGTAAAAAGACATAGAATAAGAATAATGCATACTTTGTATGAAAGAATAAGAGGCTTGTCTAGCTAATAATATATAGTCTGGATTATTTATTTGGATAACGATAAACAGGCCATAACGTGAAAAGCAAGACATGGTTTTGGGATTCAGAACCCATTCCGAAGGTTTTCGGGAGTCTTCAGGATCACATACATACCTGTGGCACATGATCCTTCAGACACCACCAGTATCTCACTCTGCTGTTTGCACGCAGCCTGCCGCAGGTAACACTCATTCTGGTAGCTCTCCCCATTGGAGCCACACACAGGCACATAGTCACTGTTGCACTGGGGAGCACACAGATGTAAGCCTATGGTTAGTACTGGAGTCTGCATGCCTCTTACATCTTGAACAGAAATCATCATTTACAAAAGAAAGCACTTGTCTTCATTTTCAGTGATCCCCCTTGTATCCAGCAAGTCTTTGACCTTGTAAGGACACCATTCAAAGATACACAAAAGCAATGTCAAGTCATCTGATTCAGATAGGGGGAAAAAGAGCTTCTAAACTGATCGGGCAATTCCAACAAAGTGATAGGACAAGCAATAATAAAAAGATATAACAACAAATGCATCAATATTATTTAATTTTTTTTCTAATATGTGACCCATAGGGTTTGGTGGAAAAAAATCAGAACATGTTATAGTATTCAAGCTATTCAAAAATAGTGTCTATCTGTGTTTGGAGCAGAAGTATATAGCTGAAATGCCAAAGAATTCAGTTACTCCTTAGTATGTTTTTCCTCTGTTGAATTTGAATCTTTACAAATTTCTAAATATTTGGATAAGATATTTGAATTATTAATTTTTCATATATTTTTAGACCATTGGATATTGATGTAGATACAGTGTAGAAAGAAATAACAGATCATAGAATACAGAAAAAAAATCAACAACTACTGAACCATATGTAAACTTGATTGACTCTTCAAAAATATGACTTAACCTATATTTCATAAAACAAAAAGTTCATTTTTAAACAACCTCATTACAAAAATGTACACATTTTACAATGGAAATTAGGCAACCTACAGGGTGTACTCATGATAATGTGATCACACTCTAAGGCATTAGAGATACTTGGCTGTGTCCTATACCTGCTAATTACGCCACTGATGTGATCATCTTCTGATGTGCTACATTGTTTAATTATAACAGATGTAATGATCAAGACAATTATTTATAAATACTCACCCATGCCAGAAACTAAGTAAAACAAATCATACCTATACATGTATGTGAAAACACTTTTCTGTTTTCTACTTCTTATTAAAATATTTGGATTTTTCATGTGCTAATTCATAAGACATATAAAATAAACCAATAATTTAGTGAGATGGCTAGGGTTTTAATATATGTGATAATAAACCTAAAACTCTATCAAAAGTTAAATTCAACTCAAGGATTTATGCAAAAAAGCAAATTCTCAATATGGTTATAATCTGATGATAAAAACCTGAGATTCATTTTCTTTATTTTCTTACAATATCTGTACTTCCTTACCAATCAACCGGTTAGCTCTTGTTCGTTGCCTTTTTGTAATAGCTTAACCATCCTAACCATTTTTTAAATGGTATAAAACAGTGTTCTCTGAAATGACAGTTTTTTGAATCTGACTCTACAGCTATTATTGAAAAACTTAAATATAATTTTTAACTAATAGTTATGTACTATTCTCCTAATAGTAAATTCAAATTGTACGACACTCATAATCACCATAATTGCTAACCAGATAATTTAGATACTAAATCATATCTATTTAGAAATTATTTAAATATGATTAAAATGATTGAAACATTTTAAATATACCATATTTTTAAAATCTTTATTTCTACAATTTATAATCTAGACATTCTGGAAGGTTCTGTATAATAATTCCTTTCCACAGTTACACTATACGGCTACCAGACTCAGTCTATCTACATTATTATATTTTAAAAACACTATTTTGATAGGAACTTTTCACTCCTGAGGATCTTTAATTCAGTAGGCAATTCACTTCTGACCAGGTGATACCTGTGTAAGGGCTGTCTTTCACAAGCTTTCCAAATATATATATATACCTAAAGACTGACCTACCATAAAACTGAACATCTTTATCACTACTGAAAAATAAAAGGCAATAAGAAAATGTCAGTAAAGAGTTGAGTTTTCCAATAAGCAATACTGAAGAGACACCAAATAAATAGAGGTGGTGCTCATGCCAGAACCATGGCCAGGGAGGCAGGTGGATGGACAGGTGCTTGATAAATGGGCTGTGTTCAGTGTCAGGGACAGGAGAATGTAGGGAGGATTTATGAGGACCCACTACCACTACAATGGTATCTGAGGACATGGAAGAGGGACAAGAAAGAAGTGACCAGCTGGTAACATATTATAGTCGGTAGACTTGCTGACCTTTTCAGTAGGCAGATGAGAGTCATAATTAGTGTGAATGGCTGGGCTAGTTAGCTTCTCATGCTTGGTTCCTAGCTTCTTGTCCCAGATTACCTTTTAATCTCCATCTCCAGCCCTGGTTACAATACTTTGCGTGTAGATTACTTGGGCCCATGTTTTCTTCTCTCTAATACCTAGAATTGCTCTATTTATCCTTCTCATCTACTTCTGTAGATTATTCAGATGTAGTCAGAAGATGAGGAGTGAGGGGTGGGAAGTATTTATTATCTCTGTCAAGTGCTAGTACACAATGCTGATATGCATCTTAAAATATCGAATAAACTGATAAAGCGCTCATATGCCACTTCTGAAGGATGTAGTAAGCCAAATGTGAACAGTGCTAAAAACAGAGCTGCCAAGTTCTATGCACAAGCCAAAAGGAAGATTTGTATGGAGTTGAAAAGAGCTTAACTGTAGATAATCAGCACGATGCTTTTGGCCCTTACTACCATGACTTGCACTCATTAAAATGAATAACACATGGAGGAAGCACACTCTAAATCATTAAGGCTCAGGAGTGGAAGTCTGGTCCCAGGTTCTCCCATTTCCCTCACTGCCTTAGTGTAGGACCTTGTGTATATCACTCAAAAATGAAATGTTTAACAAGCTTATAGCTTAGTTCCCCCATTCGAAATGGTTAACTGGGGCATTTGGGAGGATTAAGAGTCATGTTTCAAAATGCTTTGGAATACTCTTTTATAAAAAGAAATGTAAATTATGTGCCTTTCATGATATATATTTTAACTAGCAGAGTTACCAGCTAACATCGACACTGAAGCATGCATGTCTAAAATTAGAAAAATAAAGGAACACAGGCTAACCCTAAGTACAAAAAAATAAGCTAACTACTACATTAAAATATGCCAAATTATTGGAAATAATTTTCAGTGGTAATTATGAATACTGCTCAGTTTCAGAGGAAGGGACAGATTCAGATGTTAGGTGACTTGCTAAAGGCCACATAGTTGGCTGGTAAAGAAAAAACAAGACTCAGGGCCAGATGGTTAAGCTCATAAATGTATGTGTTGTCCAAACTTCCTCTCAGGGGAAAAGTGATTCTGCTTCCTTCAGATGTTTTAAATATCTTAAGTTTATTTTCCAAATATGTGTTTTTTCAGTGAATGATTTTGTTCCAAAATGTCCACATTGCTTAAGAAAGCAGCAACACGTCACACCCGTGGATTCAATGAATATGTGGAATTTGTTTTGCTACAAATGAACAAAAAATTTATGTGAGAAATTTTTCATACGATGTATTGCTTGTTTGGTTAATAAGAATTTCTTTTAACTGAGATTTCAGCAACTAGAAGCTATGTATAACTTACATTTTATATATTGTCAGCACCTTCCATAGAGTCTGGCATATAGAAGGCGCTCCACAGATGTTAAGTGAATTCTGTTATATTCCCGGTTGTCAAAGGCTTAGGAATAATAGCTTAGGATATGGCATGTTTCTCTTCCAAAAAAGAAAGCGATAAAAAACCCACATATGTCCCAATGCTTTGATCATTCCATAGGTAACTTTTACTTCTCTGTGACTACAATTTTTCATATGGAAATTTTTTTATGATTTTAAGTGAGTGGGCAGGCCTGTGACTATGGTGAAAGTGACTCTGTGTGACTTCTGAGGCTAGGTCGTTAAAGGATACAGCCTCTACCTGGCTCTTTCTCACTCTCTGGATGCTTGCCATTGAAACCCAGCCACTGTGCTATGAGGAAGCCCCAACTAGTCCAAATGGAGAGATCCACATGGAGAAGGACCAAGGTCCCCAGCTGACAGTCCAGTGAGAGTCCTGAGAAGAGTACAGAAACAAGTCTTTGAGTTCCCTCCCCGGCTCAGCTAACACCAAGGGGAGCAGAGATGAGCTGCTTCCATTAAGCCCTGTCCAACTGCAGATTCATGAGCAAAATAAATGTTCATTGTTTTGAGCCACTAAGTTCTGGGCAATTTGTTATACAGTCCTAGTTACTGGAACAATTGCAGATCTAAAGTGTGGCTTATTAAATGAAAACATTTCACATTTGAATTAAACGATACCTAAAAAACATAAGGCTTCATCATATTTTTAAATTATAAAGTGATCATTGATCATTACATACTAATTGATATGACCAGTGCTATTAATAGCTGCATATGTGTCTTCTTTTCGTCCCCCTTCCTTCTCTTATTCATCCACCCATCCATTCATCCATCCATCCATCCATCCATCCATCCATCCATTCATCCATCCACTGTCTCTAAATTTTCGAAACACAGCTGATTTACCAGAATGACCAGGATATCATTTGGTATATAGAGAGGAAGGTAGGATGCATGAGGTTGCAGGCCATTTCTGGAACTTATATCATCATCCAAGAATTAGTTGTACTACTTTTGATATCGAGTTGTCTACAATAAACTGGTACTTCTGTTGTTGTTATAATATTTTTATTTGCATGTAGAATGTCCTAGAAAAAATTAGATTGGTGTCAAAGGACCTAGGTTCTGGCTTTAGGATCACCACTTAATGGTAAGTTATTTATATTTATGGGTCTTAATTTCCTTATCTGTAAAAGGAGGAGAAAATAATTATCTCACTCAATTGTGAGAAACAAATGAGATAACATGCTTGAAGGGTAGAATATGCTTATCATAAATCATCTAAGAGAAGTGAAGATAAATATTTGTTCACCTTAGTGCTCCAATTATAATCCAAACTGCAAAACATAGATTATACAACTCATATACCCACTTCTCTTTGAAATTTATCTCTCAGCCAGAAAGACCACATTTGGCACCCATTTTGAATGGAAGAATTTGGACCTGTTTCTGAAAGCAGGAGAAACAGAGTAGATGACCTAAGCTAGTTTAGAACAGTATATAGAAAAATAGATTTTTCAGGACATCTGCCTTTTCATCAGACTGGGAAACAAAAAATTCTCAAATACATTTGAAAGTATTAGAAAGTACTGAGTCAAGATACTCTTAGCTTAAAATACCTATTATTCTTTCACAATTTGTGATCTTGAACTTAATTCTGCCACTCTCTATTCCTGGTATGTTCAGAGTCTAAATTTTCCACTAGGGAAAAGTTTATTTTCTCCTGACAACTTTGCAACACACAAACTAATAGCAGCAGTAATCTAGTAGTAAATTTAAAATGCAACAGGCATTAGGAAAAGGAAATTTACATTTTAGTTTCTTATTCAAACTTGCATTCACTCCCCCCGCCCCCTGCAATCTATACCACTCAACGATTATTTAAATTAATGACAAATGTAACTGGCTGATCGAATGCGTAAAAAACATAAATATCTTTGTTGATAAAAGTTATACCAAAATCCTCTGTGCAACCTGAAAACTGAACACAATTTCTTTAATAAGAAAATTATAAATTTTCTTTAGTAGCATGCATCCATTTAGAATTTTGTGAACTCCTCATTTTTTTTTTCTCTTGGTGAATCTTGTTATAATTATGGCTTTCCATTTGAGGAACATTCTTCTTGGTTCATTTTATATTGTATATGAGTTCACTTCTTATGTCTACCCATGGTTATGAAAATAAGAAAAATTTCTGGGAATTACAAACTGAAAAGGAAAAAATCCACAAAATCCTGTGGGCCTTTAACTAATGATTTATCCAACTATATTTTCCCCTTAGTTAATGTTTGTATGAAGTATGACTTGCAGAGTTCTTATGTTCCATCTCTCTCAAGTAGTTCACTGAAAGAACATAATTACATTGTTCAGTATGGCTAGAGACCTTAGAAATTGGTGTTGCATGAATATTAAATATGCATTAATATTTCCAACACTATCATATGGTCTAATGACTGTAACCTGGGCACAGCAATACTTACCCACCAGGTGGTGGTGCACTTTACAAATATCAGCTGTTTATTACTTTTCTTAGGAAGAAAAAAATGTCCAAGAAGTTTCTAGCTTAACTATAAACCATTCAAAACCATATTTAAATGTGAATTCCCTTCTTTTTCTCACTGGGAGGTTGAACTTAACCTAAAATATTTAACTTTCATCAGCAATTCTAAATATTACATACAGTTGGTCCTCCAAATTTGGGGGTTCCAAATCCGCAGATTCAACCAACTTCAGATAGAAAATATTTGAGAAAAAAAAATTCCAGAGAATTCCAAAAAGCAAAACTTGAATTTTCCACTTACATAGCATTTACATTGTATTTACAATGTTTACATTGCATATACATTGTATTATAAGTAATCTAGAGATGACAAAGTATACAGGAGGATATGCATAGGTTATATATAAATTCTACATAATTTTATATAAGGGACTTGAGCATCCTTGGATTTTGGTATTTGTGGTGGTCCTGAAACCAATCCCCATGGATACTGAGAGACAATTGTACTATAACAAATTTTAGACCAGAATTTAAGTTCTAATATTTTATTTGTTTTATAGCCTTTTTAATTTTTTTTTAAAGTTTTGCTTACAATCTTGGAAAAATTTTCCCTTATCCCCAGTATATACTTTCACTAATGGGAATGTTTTCTAGTTGAACCGTTTGTTAGATTTGATGTGTATTTTAAAAAGTAATTCAACAACACTCAAAGGTGAACGTAAGATATCAGTACAGCATCTCTAATACTTGAATTATAAAAACATATTGAGAGAAAAAAAGGCTTATATTTCACATGGTAGAAAGCATTTGTTAGATGATGACTATAATAATGACACTGGGTTCTATCTTTAATAAATACTAATAACCTAGTTTTGATAATACCACAACTGCAATCGCTCTCTCTTTTAATTTTTATTTATTTTTTTAACATGAGACAAAAGAACATCTTCCTCATGTTTATGAAATAACTTTTGTCTATTTGCACTCTTTTGGATTCCTGGGAGATTCGGTTGTAACTGAATGTGGTATCCATGAAAAGTTGACAAATATTAATAAGTGCTGTGATTTCCAAACTAGCATAGTAATTTTAAAGTCACATTGATAAGGAGTTCATTTAAAAACTTAACCAGATTGCCAGGATAATAAAGCCCAAGACCATTAAAACAGAGAAATATGACCAAAAGAAGATAGCCCCAATCAAAAATAAACAAAAGTATAAATCCACACTTCTAATCCAGCAATGATTTTGACTATTATTCCCAGTAGTTGACTTATAGCATGCATGTTAGAAGGGGCACAGAAACATACTTTTCCTTTGACACACCAAAAGAACAACCTGAAGCTTTCTACCTCCAGTGGCATTTATAACTGTGGCACATACATTTCTCCAAAAAGCTGTGCCTTTTTGACATCAGTTGGCTCTCTTGCCAGTACTTTTGTTTGGTGCCAGCTTTCCTCTTAGCTTCCATAGCTATAAATTGCCAAGTGATGGGCTGTAAAAGAAGATCTCTGCTTTGTCGTCTCATTAATGAATTAGAAGATGCAAATACCAGACTTCTTACCTTGAACTGACAGACGCATGTCACAGTGTCTCCAATTCTTAAACATTCCCCATCAAATTTACAGGTGTTGGTGTCACAGAGGAAGAGATCATTTTCTCTGTCATCATAACCTCAAATTTAAAGAGAACACGCCAGTCATTAAATGTTATAGACTTGAACAAAAAAAGAAATATCTTGAAGCTTTAAAAGAACTGCCCTAAATCTTAATTCCAACAACCACAGCTGTACTGCAAGGTCATTCTTTACTGACAACCTAAAAAAATTCTAGTTAAGTGATTAATGTTAGTTTCTTTTTTTCACTATTCTTTTCTAGTCAGTTGTCTTTAATATGCTTTTTTGATAATGCTCTTTTATTTTAGCTTGGGTTAATACTGGCAGTGGTGGATGAATATTTAACACTTGCTTCTTAGCTTCCTTATTATTTTCTCATTAAGTAGACTATAGTTTATGACCCCCAAACTTCACAGTTTAGAAAAGAGCTGGTGACGGTCTCAGAATGCCTTTTACCATTTCTTTATCTTTAATCATTCTTTTGCTTTAAGGTCTGCAACAACCCCTTATTTGGAATTTTTCCAGACAAAGAGGAAACAAAGCCCCAATAATAAAGATAAACAGGCACAGTGTTTTCTCTGATGGTCTGTCTGGCTCAAATGAAGATTGATCACCTCCAAGTTAACAGGGGTAAAAAGGGGTGCCAGGTTCTTGACAATCTGCCTGGAAGACCAGTTTATTTTCTTTAGTTTCTGCAGATCCTTATAAGATATCTGGTAATAATGAATTTCTTGATTGTCAACCCCAATTTCATATTTAAGTTAGTTAGTTCCTAAAACAGTACCATAGTTAGGGATGAAACAAACTAGTCATGTTGGGCTACAAAGCTATCAACATTCCAAACAATTGATTTTGCAGGTTACTTAATATTCCTATGATAAAGCACCTAAAAAAGTGATTAGGTACCTGCAAAGTGGAACTTAGTCTATCCAAAATAACATATATGCATGCATGAGCCACGAATAAGTTAAAAAAAACATGCTGAGTTTTATAAAAATGCCAAATTTAGAAATTGCAATTTAGAAAGGGCAATATATTGACCCAAATCTAACAAGGTTGCAAATCTCAACTTGTCTTTAAAAAGTGCAAACTACAATAATGTATAATAATTTTCCTTGTGGAATTTACATCAGTAACTACCCAGGACGACATATTCTTTTATCCTATAAGTTACAGTTGGTCATTCCCTCTTCTCCAAAGTTACATACACTTCAGCTCACACACATCCCCGAAAGCCACTTTATTCAGAGCTAGATTCAACTTCCGTGGAATTATATATACAGAAGATGAAAAATTACATACACACTTGCTAAAACTAGAACAGACCAGACCTTGGGGACAATACCCAGGCATGTTAATGCAGTTTAAAATGCCAGTGAAATCACACCACAATCCCGCCGGTAGATTATGGGCTGTCATACTGAAATGCGAAGCTACTCGGACAGTGCAGCAACTCCCATCCTCGGGCCCTATTTAATTAGGAGGCTTCAGCACAGCAAAGCTTGCCAAGCTCTCGCGTTCAGACTCGGAAGGGACCCGAGCAAGCAAGAAGAGCGCCTGACGCACTCCAAGGAAGCCTGCCCAAAAATGGAGGAGTCAGCGCCCAGTGGGGTCAGTTTTGCCCTCCGCCCGCCTACGCGTGAGCCTGCCCGGCCTTGGTCATGCACAGTCCGGCCTGGTAGACGGGCGAATGGTTCTTGTCTCAACTTCCTTCGACCATCTAGGAGCTTGGGGAGGGAGGCAAGAGAGAGGCAATTCGGGGATGCAAAAACAACGTCTTTTGCAGCCAGCTAGAGAAGGAGGATGTGTATGCATGTTTGTGTGTGTGTGTGGAGAGAGACAGAGAGAGAGACACGCAGAGACAGAGAGAGAGAGGCAGAGAGAGAGTAACTAAATCTCTTGAAACACAAGCTCCTTTAGAATTTCTGTGACCTGGTCTTGAATGCCAGACAAGTGCACCCTCATGGCACTTTTGCCAGTAATCAGTGTTTCCCCTGCAGTCACCATTTGATTTATTGCTTTCTCGCTCGTTCTTTCTCATAAACTTATTTCTCTCTCTTTTTTGCTAGACTTTTTTCTTTAGTGACAGAAGAGGTTCTGTTTTAATGTTTGCCCAAGGATTGGTGCTCTTTTCAGTGAATCCACAAAACCATCCCGTTTAATATTTCTTAAAATCTCCGCAGCTCCAGTTTAAGTGCAAGGATGCAAAGGTTCCTACACCTGCGCTTTCTGTCCTCCCCAGGACCCCCGCCCCCTTCCTTAGCGGCCTGGAACAGTTCTCTGTGCTCCTCTGGGTGGAGGTCGGTGGTCTCAAGGGTTTGGAGCGGTTGGAGTCGAGGGGCTTGGGGAGACGCACTTGGGGAGGTTGGTCTGTACTGGAAACGCGCGTTTCCTCTGAGGGGTTAAGGGGTCGGGGGCTGGGGTTCTGGACTTACCAGAGCAGTTCCAGCCGGTGGGCGTTTGGCAGTCACTTAAGGAGGTAGGGAAAGCTGCGAGCTTCACCGGGCGGGCTACGATAAGTAGCATTACAGGCAGCAGCAGCAGCCAGCAAAAGCCCTCGCAAAGTGTCCAGCTGCTGCACTGCCGCGGGGACTCCCACAGCACCATGACTAGTTCGCGCAACTCTGCAGCAGCAAACGGCTTCCGAAGAACACAAGATCGCGGGGGTCAGGCAGCGGGCTACTGAGCATCCCGCGGACAGCGGCAGCAGAGGCGGCGGCGGCGGCAGTGGCACCTGACGGGGAAGCAGCAGCCAAACCCGCGCATGATCTCCAGAGTTTCAGCAACATCCAGTGACCCGGCTCAGCCCCGGGAGCGAGAGGGTCGTGCACCGAAAAGCCGCACCGGAGACGAGGTAAGCTGCTGCCATAAGCAGAGGGCTCTGGCAAGCCGGGGCAGCAGGAGGAGACCGGAGTCCAGAGGGAAGAGGAGAGGAGCCCAAGGGGGCTGGGTGGAGGGAGAGTCAAAGCGCCCAGCAGCCTAGCAGCCGCCTCTCGCGCTCTGCCGCCCGCATCCCTCTGGCGTTTGGGAAGCAGCAGGTCCTTAGCCCGCCCGGGATCACGTGGGAAGAGGCAGTCGGGCGTTGATTGGCGGAGCGGGATGCAGGTCCCGGAGGGAGGGGTCGGCGAGGAGGTGCTAGGAGAAGACGACGGCCGACGCCACAGATGGGCTAGCTCACCAGGCGCTGGCCCGAGTGGGGCTAGGCGGGGATGGCTCAAGTGAGAATCGCGGGCTTCAGAGCGGGCGACTCCCACACCTTTAAATACCACCTGCCCTTTCACTCTCCGCCGCAGGACGCCCCCTACCGAGCGCTGGGTCAGATCTCGCGCCCCTCTTCCGTGCGTGACCCCGGGCGGCGAGCGCCCGCCGCGGCTGGGTGGCGTCTCTCTGAGCTGGACCTGGTGAGGGTGGAGGTGGCTGAGGAGCGGTCGCAGCAGGGAGGAGAGGGGAAAGAGGGCACAGAGGAGAGGGCGTCCTGCTGGCGCCCGGCGTTCTAGCGTGCGGGAGCGCGCGCCTGGCTCTAACGGCATGCAGCTGGGAATATCGCCGCGGAGAGCCCACGGACGTTTCTCTAGGGAGCAGCAGGAAGCAGGAGAGGGTGAGAGGCGGTGGTGTGAGTACAGCTCTGGCTGGCCTGGAAGAAGCAGCAGTTCCCACAGAAGCCTGCGAACCTCAGGCTGCTCAACGAGCGGGCTCAACCAGCCAGCCAGGCTCTCTCTCCGCGCTCTCTCTCTCTCCCCTCCCCTCCCTGGCCCCTCACAACCCAGAATCAGACCGAGGAGTGGGAGGTTTGAAGCCCTCTCCCCACCAAACATTCGTCTCCAGCCGGGAGCCTATTTGTGCGGCTGGCTGCCTGGGAGGTGCGGGCAAATGTGTTTCGAAGGTCAGATGTGGTCTGGACAGGTGGTCAGAGAGTGGCAGGAAGGGTGTTCTGCATCAGCCACGGCGGGTTGCCGGGCGCATCCGCCGAGAAGCGGCGTCTGAGAAGAGCGGCTCTCTTTGGCGGCGCGGGTTGTGGCCCTGGGAGCTTTACGCGGGTCTCTGCCGGATCGCCAGAGACGTGGGCGAGGCAAGAAGGTCTCACTCGGCAAGTCTCTTGTTCTGCGCCTTTTCTTCTTTGGCCCCAGCCAGCGCCTGGCAAACGGCGTAATAGGACCCGCCTTCCGTCTGCTGCATTCTTCACGCAGTTAGACAACACTCTTTAGCCTTATGGTATTTTAGTCTCTAGTAACGAACGGGACCCAATGCTTCCCGGGACACGGATGGAGAGGAGCATCTTTCTCTCGTGACCCGGGTCGTTGTTGCACAGTGTTTTGGATGAGTTTTCTATGTGATTATTCAGTGTCTTCTATGCTGTGTGATTGTTCTGTGATTCAGGATTTTTTTTTCCTTCTCTTCCCGTACCCTCCTTTCTCTATCCCCCCTCTCTCCCTTCCTCCTCTCCTTCCTTCCCTTCCCTCCCTCCCTCCCTCTCTCCCTTCCTCCCTCCCTCCCTCCCTTCCTTCCTCTTTCTTCTTTCTGTTTTTCTTTCTTTCCTTTATTTCAAGAGCCCTCATCTCCTCCTTATTTTTCTTTTTAAATCTTGCCTTTCTCCCTCTCCTGTGTCCCTTGAAATTAGAAGAACATTGCGTGATAGCATCTCACAGGCAATTAGCGTCCATTCCCAATCACTTAACAGAGGAACCAATACCCTTTGAAAACAGGGACTATCTATCCTTTGCAGGCTCCACCAGAAACACAAACTATACCCAAGCTATCTTTTTAAGTACTTTAACCTCCAAACTGCTCCCACTTCCTTACTTCTCCTTTGAGAGATGTGATCGTGCACCACCTCAGTGCCTCAAAGAAATTTTTTTTTTTTTTTCCTGTGTGAAACCCATCTCTTTATCTTATATCTCCGCCTCCGCCCGGAGGTTCCCCCCCCATCCCCCCGCCCACCTCCAAAGATTTCTGAATCTCTGTGTCTCTAGCTCCTGGCAATTAAGCAGCAGATCCCAGCATTCTAGTCGGTGGCATCGCGCTCCTCACCGACGAAGACTCCATTAAAACAGATCAATTTGACCAGACGTTGGAGGCATCAGAAAATCGGCTTCTAGACAGTGCAGCTAAATTCTTCAAGGAAACGGAATGCCCATTAGATAGAGCTGACAGCCGATATGGCAAAAACAAGGAATCAGAGATGTCTTTTCGCTGCACTCTTTCAGCAGAGAGGGCAACATAAATACACGCCTAATGTAGATCAAGATTTAACAACTCCCCGGTTCAAAGTGAGGACATGTCATTTTCCATAGCAAGGCTGGTGTGGTAACTAATCAGGCTTATGAAAATAAGTCATGCTTGAAACTGAAGGCAAAGTCCTTAAAAGTGTTTATGCAGGAATTATGATAATGAAACAGGACCTGCTAGGGTATCAGTGCTTGGCTATAGCAGTAGAATTTTACGGAACCTCTTAGCTGAGTAAAACTGTTATTGAATTCTCTGCTAAGTAAGTTTTTGGCATGCTTTCTAATAATATGTACTCTTCCTAAGACATTTTGCCCAAAGTAACTTAAAACTCCAGAGGAGTTAATTACGGGTTGTGACTAGTTAACAAAAGCAGTTGCTTCCACAGAGGTTCTTTAAATTATTAAACAGTTTGAAGCAAAGCCTTTCCAATAGGAATGCTGTGATTTTGTTCAGCTTACTTTGTACTTAGCGTTACAGTGCCACCAAGAAACAAATTCTGAAACTGGCAAGCACCACCAAGTGGCAGAATAACATCATTCACTGAACAGAGCATCGTATTATTGAATACGTAAATAAAAATATATACACTATTTAGCCCCATCATTAGTACCAAGGAAGTAGACGGGCCTTAATTTTTATGGCAATGAAGATCGGATTAGTGATTGGATTAGTGCTTCAACTTTCCCCCCAACAGGATCAAATCTGTTTACTTATTAGAATCGAATTTAAAACTAGGTCTATGAATTGTACTTTGCATGGTGCCTTATATGATTACTAGTGGTACAATCCAATCATATCATGCATCTGTAAAAATTTTTATTTTAAAATACTACACCATATTTGCTTTCAATATTCCTGAGCTAAATCAGTTTATTTGCAGTATACACACTCTAGAATTAGCTCTGAGGGGGTCAAATTGTCATATTTTTAGATAGAAATAGCACAGAAAAAATTTTTTAAAGTTTTTTCCCCCACATGGAAAGGACATCATTAAGAAGTATGAGATTACTCAGAGCTTTAATGGGAGAGGGGGAGGTTATCCTAGAACAATAATAATTTAAGACAAATAAACGAACCTGGGAAAATAAGACACACTGACAGTCAGAGCTCTGACTCCTTTCTGCTCTCTAATACTTTCTGATGCTTCAATAATGGTAAGAGATGTAGTATGCTTTTTAGGTATCAGACCTTGTGTCATACAGTAAGGAATATATTGTTTTTATTTAATTCCCACAACACCCCAGCACCTACCATGAGACAAGGAATGTCATTATTCTTATTCTACAGAAAAGGCATATGACTTTTAAAGCATCAAGCAACTTGCCCCACTTAACAAACTAGCAGTGGCACAGCTAAAATTCAACAGTTCTGTCTGGTATCAGAGCCTGAGACCTAAGTCACCATATTCTGTTGTATGGCTGCCTCTTAGCCTCTGAGAAAGGAAACAGTAACTGGGAACACACCTGCTCTGTCCATGCAGCCTCTTTGTCCTTTTTATGGAGCACCAGTAAGACCCACACTCATTAAATCTCAAACATGAGGAATGAGATCCAGTAGTTTCTATACTTGGAATTCATACTTGAAATTCATATGAATTACTTAAGAAGCTTTTTAAAAGATAGACAAATTCTAGGCCTCACTAGCATGGATTCTAATTCAGAAAGCCTGGGGTTTGACTGTGGAATCTATATTTTAGTATTCATTTTTGAAAACTAAGGCTTCTTGCATCTATATGAGAAGTGAAAGGATATCTGGGTTCTTGCTCAGTTTTCATAGGACTTTTGGCACGAGGTTTCTAAAACAGGTTCTAAAACGCTTATACTCAGTGTGCAGATGAACTGTTGTACACGTCTGACTCTCTATCTACCATTAAGGATTGAATTTTCATATGCATATGTTTACCAAATATGTATTAAGCTTCTATTATGTCTGATTTACTAACTTTGTGACTGCAGATGGTTTCCTCATTTGTAAAATGTGGGTAATAATAATACCTATCTCCTAAGGTTCTTTTGAAGATTAAGGGAGATATAAGGTGTGATTTAATGGTAATGGCCTTGGGGAGAATGCCTGTATAAATCAATGAATGAATGAATACATAAATATGTGTGTGTAGTTATATATATGTATATATATATAAAGTAATTAAAGATATACAAGTCATATTTGTATGATATCAAAATATACAATATATTGATACTGATAATGAAGTACTGTATCATTTTCATATCTAACCCAATACCTTAAAATTTTGTCCCTTAATTTGTAGCCTACCTCAGATAGATAGGTATAATGTCCCAAATCATTATTCCCTCAGTTTTAAATAATTTATTAACATAAAATGCATATTATATTATCAGTAAGTAATAAATATATTGAACATTGTGGTTAATTTTGTAGACCAAATGCTATTGACAGTGTTTCAGAGAAGTCATCTTCATTTCTGGTTGATATTTTTAACTGAGAGTAATTAAATTTGCTATTTCTCCACCCTTTGCTACTATTAGTTAATGATGCATAAATAACGAGGAGTAATTTAAAGTAATAATTTTATAGAAGAAAGTTTTCTCCTTGCCTCATCGATTCCTGTGCCTTTAATTATTTTTGATAGTTTATGTTTAGATTTCAGCACTGGTGAAATAGTTTATTTCCTCTTAGGGCAGTGGTCCCCAGTCATGAATGTACATTGTAATCCCCTGGGGAATTAAAAATAACTGCTTTAGAGTCCCCACTCCAAGACTTGGAATCTCTGCAGGTGAGGCAGAGGCATTGGTATGTATTTTTAAAGTTTCCCTGGTGATTGTAACGCATAGCCTTTGTCGATAACCACTGCCAGTGGGAAAGTGAAATCAGTAGGCATTTCCTCATTATACAAATATCCAAGTTTCAGCAGGTTAAAGAGTGATATTTTTCACTTAAAAATTTTAAAATAAGCATCTCACAAAAGCTACTCCTTGATTAAGATATTTAACAAAAGCAATATGCAGCAGTTAATGTTTGCCACTAGTTTGCCAATAGTTTTTGGGGAAAAAAACCCTATTATTTAAAAAGAGCTAGATATGCAAAGCAGCAGACACCTCAGTATAATTTGGTGTCTTTTTATTTACAAACTCGGAACAGTTTTCAATTGCTATTTAATTTAATCATAGCCTTATCTTGGAGTTTAGTTTAATACTGTTCTTCAAATCATTATGAAACATTTTTTTCTTTTCTGCAGTCAGAAGCAGGAGCTTGAATCAGTTTGGGATGAAACTGCTTTTTATGTCTCTCTTTGGCTACCTGTGGCTTTTATTGAACTAGATTAGAAGTGGACTACACCCTGGCTTTGTGAAAAGAATTAGTAACAGGAGTTCTTCCAATTTGTGTAATTAGTATCATTTCTCCCTCTATTATCTGTGACATTGAATTGTTTTTTGTTTGGGTTTTTTCTCCCTCAAATTACTTGTCTGTGGCAGAGCAGGTCACTCAAGAACTGATGTTCTCAACCATTTTGCTGCTCCTTCTAAGCAAGTGTTTCTCCCCTGCCTCGCCCCCCAAGAGAGGAAAAAAAAGGAGGGACAAGGCTTCTGTCATAAAATAAATTTGGGAAATGCTTCAAGTAAAAACTGCTCAGCACTTGTAGCTTCACGATACACATTTGCATATTAAAGGCTCTGAGGAACCCTGCAGTAAAATCAGACTAAAACACATCAAATAAAACTAAACACCTGTGTAACTTTACTGAATTCAAATTTTTCCAATATTATTTGATCATGGAATCCCTTTTAGCAAGAAAACACTACAAAAAACTACGGCAATGGATTTCTATGTCTTACAACCATTAGTAACAATAATTTAGAGGAATGAGGCTTTTTAAAAAATGGTGTCAGCGTGTTAGATGTGAATGATAATCATTTCCTCTGACTTCTCTTTTCACAGAAACAGTAGTAAATGCGGCTCACAGTAGGGTAAATATTCCTCAACCATATCGTCCCATATGATTTTCCCTGTCAGCATAAACATGTGGGAAGATGATTAAAATGTCAGCCCTACCACCTTACAACCTTTAAAATTTTTCCTCAATTTTGTCTTATGTAAACTCAAAATTAGATGCTCTAATATCGCTAGCAGTGATTGTAACATAGGATCTGATACAGATTGTGTCTGATAACACTACTTTCTGAAAAACTGTATCTTACATTGTTGAACATGCTAAAAATGTTTAAATAGAAATTTTCACAAGATTTTAAAGAGAATTTAATTGACTTCTTTACACCTCTATACTTATCTCTTTGCTGTGCAGCAAAAATCTGGACACTTAGCCACTCACTGGCTATTATTAGAGCTTATGATATAATGGCAAGGCAAGGCCACACAACAGGGGCCAGGCATCTGTACACACATGGGCTGGAGTCTTTGCCCTGACACTTACAAGCTGAGTGTCCATGGGCAAGTTACTTGGTTTTCTGTGTTGGCCAGAGTTCTTTTCATCACTTGAGTAACGAAGAAACTTAGCCTGTTGTAAGAGGGAGAATATGTGGTGGAGCTCTAGCGGAGGAAGGAGGCAGACTACAGGAAGGATTGAAATCTATAAGTAGAAAGTCATCCAGAAAGTTAAGGCAGACGGTCATTTTATCTTTCTGTGGCAGCGTCTTCATTTTATTTTTCCTTTTTTTCTTACTTTAGCTATTTCCATCCTTCTTTCTGCCCATAGACCAGTTTTCTCTGCAATCCTAACATCCCTGTCTCACATGTGAGTGTTTATAAATTGTATCTTACTGCATTAGATGTCTACTGTATGTTATATATGTATTATTATGAAATTGTATATATTTTAAATTTTAGTACATCTAATAATGGAGAAGAGATGTCTCCATGGAAACTTATTTAATAACTATAAAACTAGTTTAGTTTTTAGTTTATGTAAATTCTCCAATTTACTTTTTAGAAGTCCTGATTTTCGTATGTAAGATTTGCTTTTCATATTAAAATAATTAGTCAAATAATGTTGAATTTCAAAGATCTTTAATTGCAGCTCAGGGACATAATTCTTTGTCCATGTGTACCCCAAGATGTACCAAAATTCTTTATACATGGATGATGCTAAATTAAATTAAAATGCTAACCCTAAGCACATTAATCATCACACTCCAGAAAGGGTGCACCAGAAAAGTTAGTGAAATCACTTTGTAATAACCTGGAAGTTCAGTGTAGACCTTTTTTCGTTAGGCAACACTTTTGTTTGTTTGTTTGTTTGCCGTGTGGCTTGTGGGATGTGGGATCTTAGGTCCCTGACCAGAGATTGAATCCGGGCCCTCAGCAGTGAGAGCACGGAGTCCTAACCACTGGACCGCCAGGGAATTCCCAGCAACACATATTTTGGATTAAAAAAGCAAGAACTGCGAAGGTGATGTTTGAACACACCAGGGAGCACCTCAGCAATGGCTAGTGTTGTTGAATTCCTACTTCTGCCTAGGTGTTCCCTCAGGAGTGGTCATTAGTCTCAGTGTCTCATGTGGGCAGAACTTTATTCATGGTCTCAGCCTGTAATTGTGCCTTCATTTTTCTCTACCTTTGTATTTCCCATTGCTTCAAGTCAGGAGATCAACCACCCAATTCATCAGATCATAAGCAAAATAAAAATTGTCTTGATGTGAAATTTGAGATTTTCAAGTGACATGAACAAAGAGAGAGGAGGTAAGCAGCAGGCGATATTTGGGGGCCTCTCTCACACACACTACATATGTATGTGTAAAAGCATATACATATATGTAAATAATATACACGTGTAAATATGTTTGCGTGCATGTATACATCTACATGTGATAAACAATTCAAACCCTAAAGAACAGTTTATACAGAGTCATCCTGCCTTTCTAGCTTCCAGGTCTTCTTATTCCACAGAGGTAACTGCTGCTGCTAGACTTTAGAACCCTTCTAGATTTGTCCAGGCATATGTTCTCTCTCTCTCTCACATTAAATACATAGGCTCATTTAAAAATGTGCTGAGTACAATGATCTTCCGTTCTTTATATATATGTGCGTGTGTTTATATATGTGTGTACATATGTGTATATATATGTATATATGAGAGGAATCAAAATACAAATGTATACATATAAATATATACAGGCATACACACATATAAATATATATAGGCATACCTTGGAGATACTGTGGCCTCGGTTCCAGAACATCACAATAAAGAGAATATCACAATAAAGAGAATATCACAATAAAGTGAGTAACACATTTTTTTGGTTTCTCAGTGCATATAAAAGTTATTTTTACACTTTGCTGTAGTCTTTTAAGTGTGTAATACATTATATCTAAAAAAGTAATGTGTTTACTTTAATTAAAAATATTTTATTGCTAAAAAATGCTAACTATCATCTGAGCCTTTGATGAGTCAATTTTTGCAGTAGTAACATCAAAGATCACTAATCACAGAGCACCAGAACAAATATAATAATAATGAAAAGTTATGAACAAATATAATAATAATGAAAAGTTATATTGTGAGAATTACCAAAATGTGACACAGAGACATGAAGTGAGCAAATGCTATTGGAAAAATGGCGCCCATGGACTTGTCACAAACTTTCAATTTGTAGAAAAATGCAATGTCTATGAAGTGCAATAAACTTAAGAGCAAGAAAATGAGGTATGCTTGTTTAAATACATTTTTGTATATTTATATGTGTGTGCATGCGTGTATCCTTTTGATTTCAAATGGATTCTTACCATATACATTGTTCTATTTCTTGCTTTATTCACTTAACACAAGGAGAGCTACTTCATTTGGCTGGGTAGAATTCTATGTTGAATATCTCATAACTTATTCAGTCCATTATTTATGGACATTTATTTTATTTTATTTGCTAATTAAAATTAATGCAGCAGTCTGCTGTCTTTTCAACAAGGATATCTACCCCATTCCCCCAGTAAAGAGTCTAAAGGCCACAATGACAGCATAACTATGCTTTTAGGGGGAAATAATGAGGTAGCTAGCAAACAAAGCCTTACATTTTTGTTCTTAACTACTCTTAATAAGGAATGCATTTAACCTAAGTACAATATTGGAAATATTAGAAAAGTTTTTCAAACTTAATTCTGATATTCTTGCACACAAACGTTGTAGTTAGAACATAATTTCTCACAAGCTGATTTTCTCCAATTGCTGGCATAGTACATAACGATCCCACTAAAATCTAATGCAATATTAGTTGTCGTATTATAAAATTCAATGTAATGTGGGTTGGTCTTGAACTCTTTCCAAGGGAGCTTAATTATATCATACAAAGATAGTTGCATCAGTTAGAAATAGTGTTTAACATGACACATCAGTGTAGACAGAGTGAATTAGCTCTTTCCTCTCATAAAGCCAAATCTTTCTTTTTCTGAATTATAGAAACTTTAAATATGGTGCTTTCCCACATACACAGGCATTTGGATATAGATTAGCAATCACACAGGCAGCTTTAGGGTAATGGCCAGGACTCTGAACTTTGGTTGGAATCTAAGTTCTGGCTCTGATTCTTGAAGCCATGTGAGCCTCATCTCACTGGCCCTCTTTGTATCATCCTCATATATGTAACTGTCCAGTTACATATGTGAGGATGAAATGAGATCTGTTATCTGCAAGGCGCTCTGCAATTGGACAGGTATTATTTGCTATTGATACTTGCTGAAGTGTGTACAAGGCAAAGGAAATTTATGTGATTTGGTCTTTGCTGCTGAAGTCTGAGTCAGAAACCATGAAAATTACTGGTGATGTCTCAGCCTTCAACAATCTGTATTGAGAAACTGCTCCTAATTGAAGAGCAGGGTAGATATAAGTTTATTATTAAATCACTGTATATATGATATTTCATATTTTTTACATGTGGACTAATGAATTCCAGAAGACTAGTAAACTTTAGAAAATAGGGCCTATATACTTTATTTTTATTTATTTTTAATTTTTTTTTGATGTGGACCATTTTTAAAGTGTTTATTGAATTTGTTACAATATTGTTTGTTTTATGCTTTGGTTTTTTGGCCCTGAGGCATGTAGGATCTTAGCTCCCCGATCGAACCTGTGCCCCCTGCATTGGAAGGCAAAGTCTTAACCACTGGACCGCCAGGGAAGTCCCAGGGCTTATATACTTTAAACATAATTATATCACATTGTCTGAAGTAGAAATTAATGGATTTTCTTCATAACTCATCATTTTTTTGAAATTCTGATCTGTGATTTTCCCTTAAGCAAATGAAACAATAATTCAGACATTTTAAACATCTTTTTAAAGAGTTTTGTAATTGACTTATATGTCTTTAAGATATTTGTGATACATGATGCCTTGTGTGAGTGAGGTGAGAAACACAATGTTGTTGGTGACTGTGGAAAAAACCAATGTTAATTTTATGACCAAATAATTCTTGTAGTAGGTGAACTTTTTAATTATGTATTTGTGTTAATGTTAATCATATTTACACAGCACTTGCTTCTTACAAAGCTGTTCAAATAATTCTCATCATTCTTACAACACAGGTATTTTTATTGCCATTTTAGGGGTCTGGAAATTAATATTAAAAGATTTATCCTATGTTTTCTAACTTAAGATTCAATGTTCTTTAAGAATGAACTTACTTTTTGAGTTGTCAGGATAACTACCAAGAATGGAAAGAAAGCTTTTCTAGCTAGACTACATGGATTGTAAATATCAGTTTTTAAAACTGTTATTATAAGGTAAGTGATTGCTTCCTTGTTACGCACATTCTCTCACTTGCAACATTGTACTGGAAATGGATGCTAATAACTTGCATTTGGCTTGTGCTTTAATGCAGTAGAATAGCACATTTCTTAACTGTATATCATTTAGAATGGTCTAGCATTTAGAAGAAAGCTCTGTTCAGAGGCTTTGCACACACGACTGGGAGGATATTGTGGTGAAACTATCAACAATAGTTCCATTAATAAATAAAAAAGATATCAACAATAGCTTATACCTTCATCTAATGGGTACTAATGCATCTTACATGACATATGTGAAGATAAATTTACAGCTTTAATAGGCTTACAGTCCATAACAATAGCCTATTTCACTAACACGTTCTACTTCTCTAATAAAATATTGTCTTGCCAGTGTCATTTGATTGAAAGGTAAGAAGATAGATGATGCTGCTTTTATTGACGTAGCAACAAAATGCCCTCATCTTGGTGAACAATATGTATTTGTATTACATATAATATATTAAGAGCATTGCCATTTTGTACAAAATTACATTTCACAAAAATGTATATCTAAGAAACATTAATTTATCTGTCTGGAGCCATAGGTCATTTCAGTTCAGCTTTTTTTTTTTTTTTTTTTTTTTGGGTACGCGGGCCTCTCACTGCTGTGGCTCCTCCCGCTGCGGAGCACAGGCTCCGGACGCACAGGCTCAGCGGCCATGGCTCACGGGCCCAGCCGCTCCACGGCATGTGGGATCCTCATGGACCGGGGCACGAACCCGTGTCCCCCGCATCGGCAGGCGGACTCTCAACCACTGCGCCACCAGGGAAGCCCAGTTCAACTTTTAGATGTTATTTATTTTTCCTCCACTTTATTTCAGAGAAGATTTAAGACAAATTTAAGTGAGTTGATTTGTCATTTTGGTATGTCTGAAATTGTGCGCACGAGGTGGCAATCAATCGGTTCACTCTTTAAAATTCTGACTTCTACAGACATGCTGAAAATTATTTCAGTCATAGATTCCTGTTCTTAAAATTACTTATCACGAGTTTTAAACACATGAAAGTCTAAATAATGTTAATTCAAACATTAAATAAATCTTAAATTTATTGTTTTCCCCACTTTAACATTATGATGACAGCCTTGTGTAAAAAGTCTTCTGAAATCTCATTAATTTCATTACCTATTTCACTGTGGAGTTGTAAGCTCTTTTCTATACATCATTTGTACTTATAATTTAGAGGATCACATAACTGAGAAGTGGTTAAAAGATAAGGTTCTTCCAGAAAAATATTCATAAGCTTATACCACAATATTTTGCCTGTAGTTCCAGGAGATTAAAAGACCTCTCCAAAACCCACATATCACCCTTAGAATAAACACTATTTTATATGAGTTTTATTTTTTATGGGGAAAATAACACCACCAAATTATATAAGCCATTTTCATGAAAAAGAAGCAATTTGTTACAGAAACATGATGGTTTCTTTCCAGATGACTTGGTTCACTTTCTATTTCCATCATGTAGATCTTTCAAGCCCTTTCAAGCACGTCAACTGAGGAAGTTGGTTGCATATGATCAATTAACTAGTTAGCATTATAAATAGTTTGATTATTAAATTACCTAAGATTTTCGACTGGGGAATATTGGAGGTGAAATACAGTATGAAGAACTAGGAAACTATGTTGAATGCATCTCTTGTATCTTATTACCAAAGGACATATTTGTATAGTATGTATAACATATTTGTATAATTATTTAATATTTGTTTTTTATCAGTCTAAAGTTAGACAAGAGAAAATATATTTCAAATATATGTACATCGGTATAGCTTACAAAGCATGTAAATCAATATCAATGTCCCACTTCTTTCATGATCAATACTGTCTTTAGAAGTAAAACTTCAAACTAAAAACAAAAAAACAATGTCATCAAAAGAATTTTGTAGACCATTTAAAAAATTATGGTGACTTTGAGAATATTTCTGTATCTGTATATTGTATCTCAGCATCTAGAATTAGATGGTGTTACTAACAAGCATGCAGGCAGTAGAAAAGTCCACTCCAGTTGTTGCTTGCTACAATTTTTTCTTGATTCACATCCAGTGAATTTATGATAAGATAAAATAAGTAAAGCAAAGAAACACCTCTTATAACAAGAGGGAGATGAGAATACAAATTTGATATTTATATCAGTCTTGTATTTAATTTTCTCAACTTTCAGCCTCATTTCTCTTCTACATCCTCTCATGCTGCAACTTTTTTTTATTACTATCTGAGTTTTTTTTTTTTTTTCTGGGTTAAGTTAGGGTTTAATTAGGAAGCACTATTAGAACAATAAAATAACAGAAGTACTTAAATCTCTTATCGATGATTTTTTTTTGTAAAAATAGGAAAGACTATGTTGCTGCAGGATTAACCACAATTTACAAATAGTTTTTATTTTCAATTGTTGGGTTGCAACCTCAGCAGTTTCCTGGGTGAAATCTGAAACTGGCCTCTATACATGGAGGGCAACGAGAGTCTGAAAAAAGGCAGACAGACCACTCCAGACTGGTAGGTAGTGCGTTTAATAAGCCAGGGAATTTATAAACGAGGCTTGTCTTGGGAGATAGAAAGACAAGTAGATCTCCACAATGACCCCCACACATCACTGAATCTTAAAAGTTTATATAGAGGTCTTAAAGGGGTTTGGTCACATATACTGTCCAAATTGTCTCAACAACACCTTACTGTCTTAAAGCTTCATCCTTGAGACCCATTCCCACTGTGGCAAGGGTGGGGAGAATGTACATTCCAAGGCCAGGAGAGGGAGTGAGATGCCTCAATTGCCCTGGTCCAGCTCTTGGGTCAAACAGAAGTCACGTCCTTTGGATGACCTCCTCCAACATCAGTATATTGATTTATTGTTAGTAATTTAAGGGCATTCATCTACCTTGCTCATCGCCTGGGTGTCATACACACAATCACACAGCTACATACTGAAAAGTATGTAGATGGGTGTGTGAACATGTTGTCAGATTGTATATTCATTTCTTCTACCATGTTGAATGTCTACTATGAGTCAGATCCAAGTTACCTCTGAGGACATACAAGGGAACAAGATTGACAATCTTAAGGGGTTTAATAGGGAAATGGGTTTAGTGGGAAAGATAAACATTAAATAAGTAATTACCCAAATAAGTCACTCTGAAAGTTTCCATGGAGGAGCAGTGCAGGGTCCTACTGCACTTGAGTATATAGAGTGTACAATACACCAATCTGATCTAGGGACTCAGGAAATTGGTCATTCTTTTCTTCACTCACGCATTTAAATAATGGAGTTTCTCAGGATTTCTGTCTCCCTTCCATACTTTTTTCATCTTCCACTTAGGTAGAGTTGAGGGTGAATCGTTATGGGAAATTGAGAAGGTGTCTCTATTTAGGAAGGGGAAAATCATGACATACAAGTGTTTATAGAGGACTGAGTTAACAATTTGTCATAAGTTTTGGAGATGCTAAGTAAGATGAGGGTTAAAAATGTGCCACTTGGGGCTTCCCTGGTGGCTCAGTGGTTGAGAATCCGCCTGCCGATGCAGGGGACACGGGTTCGTGCGCCGGTCCAGGAAGATCCCACATGCCACGGAGCGGCTAGGCCCGTGAGCCATGGCGGCTGAGCCTGCGCGTCCGGAGCCTGTGCTCCGCAACGGGAGAGGCCACAACAGTGAGGCCCGCGTACCGCAACAACAACAACAACAACAAAAAATGTGCCACTTGACTTTTCAATGTGATGTTCATTGGTGACTTACCAAGGACAGTATTAATGGGATGGAATCCAGAGAGATGGTGGGCTGGGAAGTGGTATCAAGAGATTGACTCAAGAGATTGTCAGTCAGTTCATCTGACTGACAATGCAAGCTTTATGAGGGCAGGAATTCTGCATCCCCAGCAACTATAACAATGTCTAGCATATTTTGCAGTCATAAATAATTGTCAAATAAATGAATGATAGGAGTTCTGGAGGGTAAGAAGAAATCAAATCTTATAGATTATGTGGGGAGTTGTAAATCATGTTAAAGGCTTTTGGTTTGCTGCTTCCTAAGTATAATGCTTTCAAGGATTTAACTCAGAGCCTAGCCAGATTGTATTTATGTTTTAAATTGATCACTGTGGCTTTTGGGTGTGAAACAGATTTTTAAGGGAGCAGGCAGGCCAGTTATAAGGCTTCTTCAGTTTTCCTGATTGGGAAGAAGAAAATCTGGAATAATTGAGAAAGCAATCAAGCCCAAATGACCAGAGAATGGGTGAACACAGTGTGGACTGTTTGAATCATTTTGGGGTAATGACCCGATCAATGACATTATCTTGCAAATAATAAATGATGAAAAGTGAAGTCTCTACTCTTTAGATTACTGACATTTGCAGGTAGCATAGTTCCTGTTGCTTTTATCCTTTAACAAATATGACCACTCTGTGACTGAGGAATGGGGCTGTCACTGTATAACTCTGAACTTGCAAGGACTATTTCAAACCTGTCCTAGAACCTGAAATTATTTGTTATTTTTACAAAGTAGTCATTCTGTACTAATTTATTTAGCTCCTACCCTATTCAAGGCACTAAGTATTGGGGATAGAAAGGTAAACAATATAGACATGGTCTTTGCCCTCATGGTTTAGAAGGAAAGACAAAGATGAAATTAAAATCAAGTTTGAGGAGTAGTATGAAAGGGTAAGAACCAGAAAATGTTTGCAGACAGCATAAAACATGGACCTTAACTCTAGTGTAGGGGGTCTCGAAACCCCAACTGGAGAAAAAATTTAAGCTGAGATGTTGTTATCCAAGGTCAAATGGAAATGGGGAAGGGTGACATTTTTGGTAAAGAAAAGATGAAATATTAGGTCCAGGATTTATACAGTTTTGCTCACTAACAGGAATTCAATAGCTAGGAAAATATGAGCCATGTACTCCCAGAATAATGGAGAAAAGAAGAGGATTTAAGCAAGGCAGTGATGCCACTCACAATTTGGAATTGTAAGCCAGATGTCATATCAGAATTTCTTACTTTTGAAGATTTTGTCTGGCTTGGCCTGAATTCCAATTCCTCCATCTGTGGTGGATTTCAAGGCCTTCCCCACAGATTCTGCAAATTTCAAAAGCTTACTGTCTTTTGCTTTTCTCTGATTCTGTGCTCCAGGCTGCTTAGGGATTGTATCTGCATTTCTATCAATTGGCACAGGGATTTACAATTCAACTGCTTCACCTATTCTATAAGCAATCTATACATTAAGTATTTCATGATTCTAGTGGACCTTACCAGGGCTTAACTGGAAAGAGACTCATCTCAAAATAATTCTCTTTTGCTGTCTTCCTTGCTCTGTCTCATTTTCTCATCTTTTTTTCTTTCAAGATGTCTCAAGCAATGTTTTCCTCTGTCTTAATTAGAACTCATAATTATAATTCTTAGGATCTTAACTTCTGTAATCAAACACCTATCAATATATTTTCCAAACCATACAGTTCTCTACCTAAGATGAATTTTGGTGACAGCTGTTTACATAGACCATATTTTTCATCCTGCAATAGAATAAACATTCTGCTGTGTAGAAAAATTATAGCTTGTTAGAAAAGACGGTAAAAGGAAAGATTCACAAAGATAGTTTAATCTAATTCTATAAGAGATGAAGACTAAGCTCAAAGAGGTCAAGTTACTTGCCGTTTTGCTAATGGCAGAGTCTGAACAAATATTCAGGCTCTTCTCCTAAGCTAGTATTCTTTCTTTTGGGATGCTGACCCTTCTTATTATGACTTTTATCTCTCAGGAGAACACATCTAAGTTCATAAAGCTTCTCCGTGGCTATACTTTTGCTCCTAATTCCAAACTGCCTATGTGCCTTAGCCAAGATGTTTCAGCTATCCAAGGGAATGATAAAGGGCAGCTTTTTTTTTTTTTTTTTTTTTTTTTGCCGTACGCGGGCTTCTCACTCTTGTGGTCTCTCCCGTTGCGGAGCACAGGCTCCGGACGCACAGGCTTAGTGGCCATGACTCACGGGCCCAGCCGCTCCGCGGCATGTGGGATCTTCCTGGACCCAGGCACGAACCCGTGTCCCCTGCATCGGCAGGCGGACTCTTAACCACTGCGCCACCAGGGAAGCCCAAAGGGCAGCTTTTATTGCACTAACTTTGTTGCAGAACCATTCCTGCTCTTTCACACACCAATGTTCTGCCATCATATGTTTATTTCCCGCAATACGATCTATTTCAACGTACCAATGTGTAGGTTTGAGATTGCAACCTGGTGCAGACATGATGAAATTTAGATTCAAGGTTAAAAACCTAAATGTAAGAACCCTGAGCTACAAAGGAAGTGAAATAATGTATGAGGAGATGTTATGAGGAATCATTCATAGAACGAAAATTTTAAAGGGGTGAGGGTGAACGCACAGGGAACAGTTATGAGGCAAAGGCACCATCTTCTGGGACAGCTTTTCAAGATTTTATTTCTTGACAAAGTTTTCTGTACAACACGTAAATATTTCAAATATAGAAATAAAATAAACTGTTATGTCTGGGAAATATAAAAATTATAAAGTACTGATAAATAGTTACAAGTGGATCACAGAATCAAAGTGATAATAGCAGTGTTGCCTTCTTTCTTAAACAAAGAGAACAATGAAAAGATTGCTTATTTATTGAAGCATAGATCAGCACATATGTAAAACAATCAATATTAGGCTTTGCCTAAATTCTGAGGTTTACTCTTTGACCCTTCATCCTGTACTTTCTTGTCTCTTTATGATTCTGTGCTCCAGGCTATTATTTTGCTTCACTTTCAATTAAAATTATCCCCATTAAAAGAACAATTCTTAAATCTATAACTATGACTTCATTCTTATCTTTTTCAAATAACAATTTGCATTTTAACAGCCTTTTGGAAAATTTGAGGTGGATATACAATTATCAATCTCAACATGTTTAAAACCCTCCCTGTCATTCCTCCAATTTTCTTCTAAATGTTTTTCTAACTCCACTCTCGTCATTCCATCTTATGGGCTATCATCCTATTAGCCTTCCATAAAAGCAACTTTATCATTATTCTTCAACCATCAGGAAGGGAGTGTACCATCTGAGCCCAGATGTTGAAAAGACCTTGTAATAAAGAATTCTCCAGGGTCTTTATTGAAAAACTCCATCTGATACCTATTTACCTGAAAATGAGAGAGCATGGTTATTTTTTCATCTTACCAAGTGAGATTGTGATTGCAAAAGCTGTCTCTAAATTCTAAAGAAAGACTGAAACATGATGTGTTTTTATCATTAAGCTTATTGAACCCAAATAGAATGCCACCAAGGTGAAGCAGCAAAATTGCAAATATTCCACGTCAAACAATTGCTATAGGTAATATCTTTGGCAATAGGTAAATTTAGCTTCTTTTATTTGTTTTGCTTCTTGAGCTATTAATTTTTGCTCTTTTACAAACAATCCTATGTTCTATTTTAAGGATCATAATGCATGACATAAGTACATAACTTTTTCCCTGCTTACATGTATTATATATTAAATTGCCTTAGAGCAAAATGTAAATATTTCAAGAGTAACAAATTTATAGTTTTCCCCCAATCAGAAGACTTCCATAGTAGCTGTCTTCAAATGTTAGTTTTCAATTTCTCATTGGTCCCTTAGAGTTGAAGAAACTTACCTAAACTAAACTGTAGACAAACAGTTTTTTTTTAAGTAGAGAATTTTCAAGACAGATGACTCCAATCTCTACATGATCTGAATATCAGTTAAAAAGAGAATTGAGGAAAAAAAACATGTACTTAAACGTTTCTGATTTTGTTTTCTGCTTAATGAAAAGCCTTTTGAAAAAAATCTTTAACCACTCTATTATCCTTGGAGAGACATCAAATGCTATACAGCCCTGGTCTGAATCCCAGTTCATCACTTACTAGCAGTATGACTTTGAGCCAGTTAATTAACCTCTCTGTGGTTTTGATTTCTCATATGTAAAAAATGGGGATAATACGAAGGTTGTAAAGAAATTACACTTGGTAACATATAATAGACAATACTAAATAACTGTGTCTAGAGTCTGCCATAGAGTAAGTCCTCACTAAGTGTTAGCTGCTATCATTATTATGAAGAAAATACTATAGGATAAGGAGTTGGGAACAATTTACAAGAAAAATTCTCTCATTTCATTCATATCACAGAGTGTCATAATTGTTTGATTTACTAGCATGAAGAAGGAAGATCCATGTACTCAGCACATTTTTTAATGAGTCTGCATATGTTGCCTTAATCCATTACAGGTGTTTTCTGATTCCTCCTTTACCCAATTCCTGGTATCTGATATGGAATATTTAGGCCTTCGGTCTCCTTTTCTTTTCATTTGTGAAGGAAATATATCTAAGTCATGATAATAGGAACAATAAGATTATAAGTACTTATACCCAGCGTAATATCAAATGAGTATCCTAAAATTAATTGTATTTAATAAAGTGCAATGTCATCAATATATCATATATTTTAAAGCCTTACTGGAACATGTAAAATTATCATGATCAATAATGATAAAGTAAATTTTAATTCTGAGAAATTATAGTGTCTAAAGCTTTTTCCTAAAATTGAACCATGTTTTGTTGACTGTATTTTAAATTATGAAGCAGATTATTCACAAACACCATAAATCCTAAAGAAATGAGATACTTATTACACCCAGGAAACCAATATAAACGTGGACTGAAAAATTTAATCAGGCCTATAATTAAGCTATTTTAAGCCAATTAGTTATTCTCTAGTAAGCATTTCATTAGGCAATAATATTTTGTGTTTATATCAAATCTCTTTCTTTCTAAGAAGAAGGAGAAGCAGTAAAAATTTTTGATGGACATTTATTTATCCTTTTAAAAGTTACTTAAAAATCAAAAGAAAAAAATTAATGTGATGTTCCTACTTATAGTTTCAGACAGATCACCTCTTTGCCTTTAGTAAAATGGGAGAACTGAGTAGGATTCTTAGCTATTTCCCTTAAAAATGGGTAGTTCACTACTCAGATTGTGCCAGGAAAGAGAGATGGCATCCCTTTCTATAGGTCTAGCTCACTGCTTCATTCACATGCTTCCTTAGAAGAGCAGGTTGCCCTAGATATTGCAAAACAATGGTGGCTTCACCATTCAACTAGTTGCTCAAGTTGAATAAAATTCTGAGGATTTTATCTAGTTCTCCTGCTGAATATCTTAATAGTATTAGGATGAAAGAGGTTTGTTTCTGAGGCTGATTTCTTTTTTCTTCTTAAAGCATAAAATCCGAACAGATGGGATCACAGATTCAGCTTAGTGAGAACTGAACTTGTTTCATACACTTTTTTTTTTTGTCTTTAGAAACAAAAACCAACAGCATTAATTTAGCCTGAATCTGTACAGTACCAGTATTGTCCATCATAGCTCAATGATGGAGTGTTAACTGCAGCTGTAGATTCAGCCTCTAGGTCTTTGTTGTATTTTTCAAGAAGCCATTAATACGGCTTCTTTTTTGGTTTAGGGCTTTCTCCCTTTTTATTTGCATGTGCTCTTTTAACAAAATACTTAATTTGCTAAAACCTGGCATCAGTAATAAGAATGATACTTAAACTATTTTGAAATTAAACTTGAATTAACTCTGAGTTATCTCCTATTTCCTTAAGAAGGAGGAAAGAAAAGATTATGCGTTGTTAAATTTATGATTATATTTATTGGAAGCTATTTGTAAACTTCTGTCTTGCTATTGACTAGTGGATTGTAAAAGATTTCTGTTATTTCCCTTCTTGTTGGGTAAGTCATTATAATTAAATCTCAGAATGTCTCCTGTACTAGGTGTGATATAAGTTAGAATCTCTTGGGTTCTCATGTGCCAAAAACGTATTTTATATCCTTACACTTTAAGAGTCTTTCTCAATAAATCTCAAGATATTTAGGGTATTAATTAGAGATATAAAAATGTTCGATGTTATCTCACACAGTACTTTTATGAGCAATGATCATATATTCATTCATCAGGCAATAAAAATTGTTACCTCATACCCAAAACATACAGCTCATGTAACATACCCCTTGGTTTTCAGATGAGGCAGCATATTTCCAGGTAGGTTAAGTGGAAGGCTGCAGTTTATATACCTGCTTAGCGACAAAGCCCAGATGAAACCCCTGAATGCCAATACTATCTGTGCTTTGATATCTCATAAGAGTTCTCAGTGGATTTGTTCCCTTTGTTGTTGCTTTTTCCCCCAATACACAATTACATTCATTCAAGTACAATTCACCCATTGCATGAAAGCAGAATAAAGCCATTCATACATGCCAAGGTTTAAGCACACTTTGGACAATACAGTTTATTGTGTTTTGTGAATAAAGACATTAAAACTTTCATATCCTGTGAGCTGAGAGCTCATGTGTACCTCTCAAGCACAGAAAGAAAACTTCTCAAAAAAAATGAAATTCTTGAAAATGTCTTATGTCAATTGGTTGTGTTATTCTTTTTTTTTTTTTGCGGTACGCGGGCCTCTCACTGTTGTGGCCTCTCCCGTGGCGGAGCACAGGCTCCTGAGGCGCAGGCTCCGGACGCGCAGGCTCAGCGGCCATGGCTCAGGGGCCCAGCCGCTCCGCGGCATGTGGGATCTTCCCGGACTGGGGCACGAACCCGTGTCCCCTGCATCGGAAGGCAGACTCTCAACCACTGCGCCACCAGGGAAGCCCCGTGTTATTCTTTTTACTCACTACCTTGATGTCTTTAGTTCTTTATAGTTTATAATCACTTATCCAGACTTTTGGATACAATTCTACATTTTTCTTTACCTGACTCAGGCAATGAAAACAAACGTGGATTAACCTTAATGAGATTCATTAATTCTGGATGATGCTTACAAATTTGTCACTGGCTCAAATGTTTTGGGGAAAAGATTCTTAATTTTTGTTCCCACCTCTGCAAAAACAACATATTCTTTATTGTGACTATGAAAATGTTGCAATGGGCAGAACCACCAACCATACTAGGTAATAAATGGATTTCTAAGTCTGGGATACCTAAAGTGAAGCACTGAATTCTAAAGTATTCTTATGTATTTTTATGTATTGCTTTACCTTATGTATTTGTATTACCACTTTATCACTTTACGTAAACATTATATCTACATAGATATAGATATCAACCTGTATGTAGAGTTCCAGTTATAGAGAGATTCACTTTCTCTCTCTTCATATATATATTTATGAAAAAATATATATACCCATCTACATGTTACCTCTAAGGAGAATATTGTCCAGTCTCCTCTCCAAAGCTGTATTAACTTAATTGCTCCTTTTTGCTGTATCCTGACAGCAAGATGCTCAATTTTATTACCTATTTACTTTTCTGAATCTTAGTCTGGACTGTGAACTCTTCAGTGATGGACCCCCATCATATTCCTATTGTTTATCACATTGCCTGGAATATAATGTACACTTAACTTTTTTGCTGACTTGATAAAATAATAAGACAAATTAATTATTAAATCAATATTTTAGCACTTACATAACTACATAGAAACTTCAGGAACTCCAAAGAGAAGGAGAAAAAAAAAAGCCTATATGTAGATGGTAAATGGTGACGTAAAACCTGAATCTGTTAATGTGTACGTTGATGATGCCATCAGATTTCCAAAATTATATTTTAATTCAAAAATAATTTTGCACAGTAAAGAAATATGACTTATCAATTTAGAAAAATCTTATTTTGCTATTGGTCCCTAACTACTCTTACATTCACTTATTTAAAAAATTAAATCCAAAGATACAATAAAGATATTATTTCTTAAATGTCATCAGGCTCACAGTTTTCCTGAGAAGATTTTCTGCTCTGTCCTGTTCTTGGACTAACATGCTAAAAATTACTCCAGTACCTTTGAAATATTTATTCCCAACATAAAGAAGAATCTTTTATGTAACTATTATTTTAAAATTAATGTACTGGGCTTCCCTGGTGGCACAGTGGTTGAGAGTCTGCCTGTAGATGCAGGAGACACGGGTTCGTGCCCCGGTCCAGGAAGATCCCACATGCCGTGGAGCGGCTGGGCCCATGAGCCATGGTCGCTGAGCCTGTGCGTCCGGAGCCTGTGCTCCGCAACGGGAGAGGCCACAACAGTGAGAGGCGCGCGTACTGGAAAAAAAAAAAAATTAATGTACTTAATTGTATCTAATGTACTAAATTGTATTTAAAATATTGACATTAAAATAAGCCAATGTGTTTATAATTCAATTATCCGGTATTTCAATCTTGTCATTAATTGAAAGAAATTAAATTCCATGTTTGATCTAGTTGTACTTATACTAGTTGAGACAGAAATTGCAGTTTGTAGAGGTCAAGACAGCTCTAATTTGCAGTGTACAATCCATAAGAGGAAAGCGGGGAGAGAGAGAGAGAGAGAGAGAGCTATTGGTTCCCCTGAGTCTTTGGCCGAATAGCAATCTATACGTACATAGACGAGACCTCATGAGGCCAGACAAGCGCAACTTCTGAGGAAAGAAAAATTACTCTGGTGCTGTAAAATAGAAAATTCCCAGAGATTATGTAAGACTGGGAATTGTTGTACCTCCTACCTTGACTAGCTATCCTGAAAGGGTAAGGCCTTGCGCAAAGTGTTTTATCAGTCCTAGAATAAAGGCCACTCTAGACTTGCCCTAAAATAATGTAAGAGAGAGGTCAAAAGGTCACAGCAATCTGCAAGTAATTTAACTGCCTGCCAGGAAAAAGAATACTAAAAAATCCAGCACTCAACAACATAAATTCATGTCTGTCATCCAATAAAAAATTACTAGATAACAAAGAAGTAGAAAAATACAAACCAACTTCAAATGTAAGTTTTTAATTTTCTTTCATTTCAATTAGCCAAAAGTGGACATTCAATTATTAAATGAATAGCTATATTTTTACTGTCGTATATTCTATATGCAAACACCACATGTCATGGACACTTTGATATAAAAGCAAGCAATATATTTATAGCACATCATCACTTACCAAGAACTTTTCAAACTTTTTATCTCAATAAATATTCACAAAAAGCTTCATGGTCACAATTATTATTTGCTAAAATTTATACTCAGGACCAGTGAGGCTCAGAAAAGTCACAATGTTTGAAATGTCAGAACTCGGACTTAAATCCACCTACCTGAAATATACTTTATTTTTTATCCCATCACATTATCTTAAGTAGGTTTACAGTTATTAAAAGTTTTGTGGTATTCTGATAAATAAATATTCCTAACTATTAGTGATGTTTATAGCTTGTCTCCTAAACATATCTTTCATATAACTCATAATGGTACTGGGTTTGATGCAACCATAAGTTAAAAATAAAATATATGTGTATATATATTATTTATACCTGTATACATATTTACATTATATTTATATATTCCCATGCAACCTTAAAATAATATTAAGTTCACATCTACAAGTAAGTCAACATGGAGCTCAATGGTGGTTTCAACCTCAATTCCAAACAAATGAGCAAGAGATCATTAAATATTCATAAACCTTAAGTAGGTCAGAATGGGATATTGAGAAGAAAAAGTGAAATTCAGATAAGAAAAGATTTCTTGGAGAAATCTAAAAATCACCTGTGAGGAAACACAGCCAAGGGTAATTGACCTCCCAATGGTGAAATACGTAATAGAATAGACACTTATCTACCTAGCAGTTTGAGTGTTTTGTTGACTCTCCTACTTTTAACTTAACAACAAAAGTTTTGACTATCTAGTCCTTTCCAAATTCTTACTGCCTTTGTAAGGAAAAAGAATTCAGATTATCAAAATCACTTTCAAACCCTACAATTTTATTCCTGATTTCAGACAACACAATTGCCGTCAATGAAGTAAATGAAAAACATTATTTTTGATATGCAAATTAGACTATCAAACAACCAATTTTGTGTATACTTCACATGTTCTGAAATGCCGTAACAGGGAACACTTGAAATGTCGAAGGCCAGGTGTGCAATCAGAGTTAGGCTTTTTACCCCAGTAAGAGTAATCAATATAACTTAGTACTCTGATTTGATAGATAGGAACTTGGCTATATGATTCCATTCCAAAGAAATAACGATAGGAAAAAGCTAAGAGAGTGGATTTGGGTTTTCCCTAGTTTTTATTTTTCTAGTTTTATTACTATTGTTGATACTACTTTAGTCTCCTTTGACACCCCATTTTCTATTTTATTCTATGGGTGGGAAGATAAAGCTTTCTATAAGGTTGATTAAGAAATAAAATATAAGATATTTAGATGCATAGCCACCAAAGATATTTTTGTGTAGGAAATTTAAAAATTACATAATTACTAGCTTATTTTACCTGATTTGTGGCAATGTACTTGACCAACCTAAATATATGCCAGCAATGAAGACACTTATCTGAAAAATCCTTTTTAATAGAATTCTCCAGTAATTCATTTTAATATTCATTTTAACTATTAAGAGAGGTTTAAAGGTGTGATTCAGAGGAATACAAGTTTGAGTGAACTGGGTTTTTAATTCTTATTCTGACGGTATCTGCATGCATCAAATCAAGTTACCTAATCATCTTGGGTCTAAGTTTTTTTTTTTTTATCTGGAAGGTGGAAGAGTTGGCCTTTATAATCACTGTATATAAAAGTTTATGCTCTGTCCAAATACCAAATACATTGCTTTTAATGAAGACAAGGTACATTACGGCATTTTCCCCTTTATCTTGCTAATACTAGTGCCAAGATTTGATTGGAGTGGCAAGACAAATTTCAAAAACTAGAAGAAACCTTACGACTGTGTCTTTTTAGGTCAACCAACATGTTCATTGAGTTCCTTTGGCTGTGGTGGTACCACAAGGAATGCAAGGAAACATAAAATATAGTCACTGCTCCCAGGGAATTTAAAATTACCACATATATAAAAGACCAGTAAAAGCATGGTATCCTGTACCTTAAAAGAGTGACATTGACATATTAGTTTGCTATCTTTTAATTTCTAGTATAGAAATCAATTTTGAACTAATTTATAAGAAAAAAGAATATAATAATATCCAACATAAATCTAACATAAAACGTCACAAGGGTTCAAGGGTATATAGATGGATCTCATACGTGATTAAAACTGAGGTTACAGGGCTTCCCTGGTGGTGCAGTTGTTGAGAGTCCGCCTGCCGATGCAGGGGACACAGGTTCGTGCCCCAGTCCGGGAGGATCCCACATGCTGGGCCCATGAGCCATGGCTGCTTAGCCTGCGCATCCGGAGACTGTGCTCCGCAACGGGAGAGGCCACAACAGTGAAAGGCCCGCGTATGGCAAAAAAATAAATAAATAAACTGAGGTTACAAACACTGTACTCCAAAACTCTCAGTCTCTCTTGGTCTCTCTCTCTCTTCTCTCTGCATGTCAGTTTTATTCTCTGAGATTAGTCACTTCAACATAGTTACTAGGAGATGGATCCCAGGTTCACATTTTTTAGATCTGCTATAAAAGATAGACTATGAATGATCTTCTCTCCTGTTCCAGGTTAAAAATGAAACAAGAGAAACACACTGACTAACAAAACACCAAGAAGGAGCAAATTGGCCAGGCAAAAGAGTACAATAATAGTTTGGCCTAGTGTTGGTCAGATGCTTACACCTGATTACTCCATATTGACCAAATGACAGTGGAGTCTGTAATCAGAGGCTGGGAGGTTGAGCAGGAAGCAAGGAAGGAGCTTGCACTAGATGAGGAGTACTATCCTCGGCAACTGGAAAAGAGCTACCACTAAAAATAGATAACAAGCTTATTAGGGGAACAAAATGATCAGCCCCAGCTCCTGAACAAGGAAGCCATTATGAAACAGCTGGAGACCGTATGTAATCCAGCTGGGTAACAACACAAAGTTGGGAGGACAACAAGAGCACCAGCATGAGGAGTGCAGGTGTGAAATGTGCTTGGGGGCTGTCAGTGGGTTAGTTTGGTGGAAGCACTGTACAGATCCAATCAAGCAAGGCCACTTCCCCCTGGAAGTGCTACTATTTTTATTCTCTCTTCACGTTTCCACTTCAGAGCACATTTCCAATCTATCTTTAGAGGTTTCTATGTGGTTGCTCTTTTCCTTTGTCATAAATGATATGACACATGCAAAAAACATGTACACTTGTTTTTTGAAGAGACCAGGACCTAGGTTATCTGAGCCAAGAGAGAAGAGGGCTTAAAATTACTGCAGGCATCAGGTGGAGAGCAGTGGTCTGCTGGTAATTCTAATGAAACACAAAGAACTTAGACTTGATAAATAAATAGAGCATTTCAGTCTCCATTGGGGAAAATTATTTCCATAGAAATAGTAATTTTTCTCTCCTAAATACCAAGGGAACTTAAATGTCAGGTAAAATTTTGCATGCTTGGGTTAGTTTAAAATATACATTTTAAACCAAGTCATTATTGCAGCTATTTTATTTTATTTTTAGATCCCATTTAATATTTTCTGAGAACTTTGACTTCTGTTTTATATATGATAAAAACACATTCCAGCAGTAGAAATGCAGCCCCAAATTGATTATCTTCCATACGAACTGTCTCTTGGGATAAAAATGACTTTCTCACTCCAAAATAAATACGTATTTCTCGTCTTTTAGGACTAAACCTTTGATTATACAGCACTGTCTTTGGTCTTTCTCTGAAGTACTTGGACATTAAGCTTCCCTCTTTTCCTTGAGTAGTTCACTTCCAAATGAAGCCCCATTGAAACACCTATTAAAACCAGAAATTAGTTTTCATTAGCAGAAATTGTGGGTTCTTCCGTGACTCAGAGAACAAGAAGGAACCATATCAACAATGGATTTATCAAAACCTGCAAGCAACCACTTCTAAAGCTGAGAGGCTCAGAGCGGAGGGAGTAGTGCGGATTAGTGCGTCTTTCCAGTAGGACTGATAGAGTACCAGTGAGGCCGACTTTTGGCTCAGTCCTTATGGTAAGTCTGAGGTTAACTGTTCTTCATTCACTTGCTGCATCAGCTTCATTGGATCTTGATGTGTTGAAATACTGCATCAGACCACATATTAAAGAAACTTTTACTTAGAGTCCTAACAGTTATTTATGTCCTCATAACTTTCTTTCAGTTGTGGAACGTATTCCTTCTTGCTCTCTGTTTGATTAATTGGGATTTTCTACTAAAACCTAAAATAGAAATAAACAAAAAATTACTTCCAGGGAAATTTAATTAGGTGCAAAATTACTACTTAGTGGGAATATTGTTAAAAAGAGTCTGGGGGCTGATATCTCGAGATGAAGACTGAAGGACAACCTGGATTCCTACTCCTTCTCAGTCTATCTGTGGAATCATCAAATTTCTGATTTGTTGAATAATACTGAAACAAGTGAAAAATATGAAAATAGCACCAAATCTTTTTTGGAAAACTCAAATTAAACTTTATTAATAATAAAAGTTTTATATATTTTAAAATAACAAAGCCACATTTATATAAAGTAATATCTAAAATATGTTCATTTACCAATAAACAGTATATGCATATAATTTCATTAATCCTTCACAATAACCTTATGAAGTACTATTATCTCCTTATAGAAATAAAATTGGGAGTATGTCTAATTTCTCTAAACTTCGAGTTCAAATGCTTAAAAAAATGGTTATCCTAAGATTTTAAGCCAAGAATGTTTCACTAAAAATGCATGTTTTCATCCAATCTGTCATGTGGCTTCTTAACACTGAGATTTAAGTGCAAACCAGAAGAGGAATATTAATTTTATGAACTAATTTACAGCCTTTGAATGCAGTCAAATACATTTCACATTAAATCCAGAGACATATAGAACTTAGGTATTTCTTGAGAACCCAAAGGAAAAAAATTACAAAAACTTTGGAGGAGAATATTGGTCCAATAGAGATGAAAAGATTACAAAAGAGATATGAATAAGCCAAGTTTTTTCATCATCCAATCAACACTGTAAGCAACAGAAAACTAAAAATTCATTTAAAAAATGTGTGTCAGGAATCAACAGGCAGCTTGTTGATATCAACAATCACTCTTTTAAATTTCATTACTATGTCATTAAGAATAGAGTCTGCTGCTTGTGGTTTTCCTAGAAAATAAAATATTATGCATTTATTTTAATTAAAATATTTTTATGCTAGCCAATCAATACTTGATGTTTGGACGCACAGAAACTACAATTTATTTATTTTAAAAATTTATTTTATTTTATTTATTTATTTTTGGCTGCGTTGGGTCTTTGGTGTGGTGTGCAGGCTTCTCATTGTGGTGGCTTCTCTTGTTGCAGAGCATGGGCTCTAGGCGCATGGGCTTCAGTAATTGTGGCACACGGACTTAGTTGCTCTGCAGCATATGGGATCTTCCTGGACCAGGGCTCAAAACTGTGTCCCCTGCATTGGCAGGTGGATTCTTAACAACAGCGCCACCAGAGAACCACCCAGAAGCTACAGTTTAATAGAGGAATAGGGATTTATGGAATACTGGTGCAAAATAATTCCACAGGAATACAAACAAGGGAGATACTAGTTTTAATGGGAAGATTAAGGCTTTATAAAGAAGGTGAATTTAAAGGATGGGAGAATAAAAACAGGAAGAGAGGCCAAAAATCACATGAAGAAACATATGCATGTTAACCCATTTCTATCATCTCCAAAAGCAAAGAGTTACATATATTTAAGGAAACTGTGAAGAGCTGAGTTTGGCTGGAAGTTGAGGAAAAGCAACAAAACTAATTTGTACTGACCACCTAACATGGCAAAGATCAATATTGCTGTTTAATATATGTTTCCTTATTATATTATTATAATCACCTTCTAAGTTAAACATAACTTTGCATTTTTCTGCAAGAAACACAAGTCTAAAGACTTACCTGTCCAGGGTCGAACCATTGGTGAATATCAAGCTTGGAATCTGACTCCAGGGCCATCAGATTCCAAATCATGTGCTCGTCCCACCAGCTCAATTTTTCTTAAACTATCTCCTTCAGAACACTGTTCTCATAGGTACTTCATTTAAAAAAAAGTGTTTTTTGAAAAAACTCATTTGGGAATATTTCACTCTATATTCACTCCCCAGCTATTCTTAATTCACACTAGTATCCTAAAGGGTCTGAGAATTATAGAGAAAAAAAAACTGATTAAATTTGCTTATCATATCATTTTTCAAATGTACTTGACCTTGGAGAATTTTTTTTTTTTTGATTAAAATATAACACCTATTAGCCTCCTGAAATTAGTGTTTTCAGGGACATCCTGTGAGAAACATGACCTTCCTGGAAACTAGCATAGAGTACATGAGTGGTGCTGTGGAGATTTCAGGAGATAAAACAAGAGATGTAAATCAGCACCATATCACAGAATACTTACAATGAAGACTGAGGAGAATGGACTTAATTCTGCAAGCAAACTGGAAAAAAATCTTGAAGGATTTTGGTAAAGAAAGTGATGTGGTAATATCATACCCAGAAATACCCCATGTATCCTGAATATTTAATAATATGTACAGGTATTTCAGTAATAATTTTTCAGACAGCAAACCTCTGCTAACATTAGTGACTCCAACTTCATACAAGAAAATTTGCATCTCTTGAGTAGAGTGAGTGCCAAACTTTGTTAGAATAATGGTCCTTCTGTTCATAGTCTGCCATCACCCATCTTTTAAAATCATTATTTTAATGGATTTATGATTTACCACAATGAAAAATTATTGAAAATAATACCCAGGATAACTTTAGTAGAGGCAGCTGTATGCAATTAATAGCTAAAATGTTTTTTCACCCTTGACACATCAGTTGAAGTTTGCTTTTCTATAAGTTGTGTGAATTGTTTGTATTGATAAGTAATGTTTTAAATGGTCCAATTATAGCTATTTCTATTATACCTGCATGTACCACAGACGTATAAACCCTTTATGGAAAGAGACTGCTCATAACTAAGTTTTTAAAACCACTAAAGTGCCAAAATTCCATGTAGCTCATCATTTGTTGTCGATATAATGTTACTCAAGAGTGTGGTCATCAGAGGACCTTCTCAAAAGTGTCTGGAATGTCAGTTAAAAATACAAACGGTGGGACTTCCTCCCAGACCAACTGAAACAATATCTTGGATGGGGCTGGGGGGAAATATAGGCATTCAGAAAATTTTCCAAGAGCTACCGATGCCCATGAAGGTTTGAAAAACCCTGTCCTATTAGGTCAGAGAAGGAGAGAAAAATCTCATTCAAATTTCAAAAGTTGTTGCAAAAGAGCAGTAAGCCACTGAGTCAAGACCTATTAAGCAATCATTATGTATAAAAGCTCCATAAGATACTCTCATATAAGATTACAAAGTTGTAAAAGCAGAAGAAACTTAGCATAAATGAAAAAGACAATAAACATTGGATGTAATCTTCTAAACGCAAAGGATACATATGTGCAAATATTATATATAAAATCTCAGATTTTTATAAATATTGATAAATTACTCAACCATCGCGTTTTATAGATGTGAATGCCAAGACTTAAGAGCTTAGCTGTGTCTCAACAATCCAAGCATGCTCCTGATTCCAGGACTTGAAAATTTCCTCTGCCTACAAGGCTCTTTCTGTAGTAATTTTTCCTGGGTTTCTCATAAAGAAAAGCCTAAGGCAAAGCCTTATGTGTTATGATATAATTTGGGAGCGCAGTCCCAGGGATTCAGGAGTGAGGGAAAGACAGACTAAGGGGAAGGGAGTAGAGAGAGGAAAACTAAAAATGCTGTGTTACAAAGTTGACCACAGCTTGGTATCAAGTGCAGCTAATGTCTCCATCTCATGGGACCTCTGAAGGCATAAAAGACTGTGTCTCAGGATTTACTTCTGGGATGAAGAGTGAGAAGAATTTATCCTTTAGCTCCCATCTCCCATTAGTCAAAATATGCATCCTGAAGCATTGACTCCTCTGTGTTTCTAGATCACATGTGAATGGATACTAAGCAATTCAGGCAGTGTTTCACACCTCAGCATCAACAGAGAAGCTGCCATCTAGGGTGGTTCTGGGGCAATGCTGTGTCTGCTTGAAGGTGGTCAGAATCCATATGAAGTTAGTTTACAGAGCAACAGCTGGAGAGAAACAAGTGTCTGAAAGACCCAGACAGGTGAGTCTGAGAGGTTCTGTGAGCATGGCTTCATCTCCCAAACATCATTTCCATAAAAAGCACTTTCTGATCCATTTAGTAGGGAGTAATATTTGTTGTAGCAATGAACACTTTGTGGTATTATGTTACATATTGTTTTTGCATACTATTTTCTTCTCTCACTAGGATATAAGTTCCTCGAGTTCAGGGACTTTGTTTAGGTCATTGCCTTCACTCCAGCGCTCAGCACAGTACTTTAAACATAGCAGATGCACAGGAAACACTTGTTGAAAAAAATGAGTAAATGAATCAATTAAGTGACTTGTCCAAGGTGGCTCAGTCAATGACAGAGACCAGAGCAGAACTTAGTTAACATGGATTCAAATCATTTAACATGGTCTTGTGCTGAAACAATGTTACAGAGAATTGGATTATAATAAAAGGAATAAAATAAAGGCAAACAAGCAATGTTTCATATGTCATAAATATTCATAACATTCCTTTATGTCTTCATTTATCTAGGTCAGCACTGTCCAATATAAATTTACTTGATGATGAAAATATTCTATATCTATACTGTACAGTATGGTAGCCACTAGCCCCATGTGGGTATAGAGCACTTGAAATGTGGCTAGTGTGACTAAGTAACTGGATTTTAAATTTTGTTTACCTTTAATTAATTTAAATTTAAATAGCCACATGTGGCTAGTAGCTGTCATATTAGACAGTGCATCTATAGGTATTCATCTATAATTTAACAAACTCATCTTTTAAATAACTGCCAACTTGACAAACGAGTCAGTTTTAAAGATTTAAATCAAGTAGGAGCAACAATTTGACCCATATTTTGTATTTTAAATTTTTCCTCTAGAAACTTGCATGAGGATTAAATAAATAAAGGGAGAGTTTGATTCAGAACATTGAAACTATAAGTGTTTGGGGGCAGGAGAGGCAGAATTCATTGGATTGTTTGAAGAGTCTAAGTCTTTTTTATTTCTCCCGATTTATCTGGTTGGATTCAGTACTAATAAGACTAGGTCAAGGGTTCCTGCAAATGAAGTTAAAAATTTTTAAACTTAAAACATTACTTTTTTTTTATCCCCCCGAAAAAGTATTATTTAAGTCTGAAGCTACCTGCTTCAACTCTGCTCAGACAGCGTGGTGAACTTGCTTGCTAGGAATGGTATCCTGAGGGCGGGAAACCACAGGCATACTGGTCTTGAGGAGGGCACAGTGCAGTGAGCCTTCCCCAAGCCTGCTCTCAATACCACTCATCACGGGTAGAGGAATGTTTTAAAACTCTGCATAAGGGCTTCCCTGGTGGCGCAGTGGTGGAGAGTCCACTTGCTGATGCAGGGGACACGGGTTCGTGCCCCGGTCCGGAAGGGTCCCACATGCCACGGAGCGGCTGGGCCTATGAGCCATGGCCGCTGGGCCTGTGCGTCCGGAGCCTGTGCTCCGCAAAAAAAAACTCTACATAAAATTAGCTGAAAGAATACTTGGAATATTGTTTCATTTTCTCCCAGATTTCATTCTTCCTAGAAGCAGTCAAGTTGTCCTAATCTTTTCTAAAAGTGAAGTCAATGCGGAGATAAGAATATTCCCTAAAACATCTGTGCTGAAAAGAACAAAGAAAAAGACACTGGGCTGGCACAAACCATTTTGGTTTTATTCCTTGTATATTTTGCACATATTAAAAGGAGAGAGTGAAAAGCATTCAGTCAAAGGAATAGATGCCATGATAATAAAAATATAATTTGTTATAATGCCAAAATAACAGGGGCAGTAATATGACAGCACTGAAGGAAACGTGATAGAAAATTAGAGACAGCATTAGGCTTAACCCAATTAAGATGGCATACATTTAATGACCTCCGGAGAAAGTTAATTTTTAGACCACTCTCTCTCTCCCTACCTGGAAATATCTCTTTATGTCTAACTTAAATATCTCATAGTGCAATTTAAATTCATTTCCTTTTTGTGATGCCCAATGGAGTAAAAAGTATGGACTACTTTCCTTTGAGGGATAAGCCATAATTTGTTTAAAGATCGATAAATAGGTAGCTTCTCAGATTTCTCCAGGCTAATGACTCTGTTTAATGTTTCCTTAGAGGTCTCCATTATTGTTGTCATTCTACTCTGAACTCTGTCTAAATTCCCTCCATTCCTTTTAAGTTTATGAGCCTCACAGTTACTTTTTTAGACTGCAACTGTGAAAGGCACACAGCACTCAACAACTAGGCTTGGCTGCCATACGTGCCCTGCCATTAAACATAATCTTCATTGTACCCGTTCTGCATTCTCGTAATGTACTACACTGGAGTGGAGTGAAGTACGAACAGAGGTGCCAAGCATCTGACTCCACTTCAGTGATATTTGTAGATCTATAGGTAAAAGCAGTCTGTCAAGTATTTACCTTTCCCACTTGATTTTTTTTTCCTCTTTCTTTTCTGCTCTCTTAAAAGGTGAGTTGCCATGATCTGGCTGTATATGGCTTGGTTGCTGTATTTTAGTTTCCCCCTGTGTTCCTTTGAAAGCGCTAGCAAATAGATGAGAACACCCGGTTTGCTGCATTTTCCTTCCTTATTGCTGTTTTCTTTTTAAAGCCTTGAGAAAATGACTTGACATGGTGTACGAATGTATGCCTTTCATTCCTGTATGCTACCTCTGACTTTTATGGCTCTATTTATTTTTCTTCAAATTATTATTTCGTTAGTTATTTTACTGCTTCCCTACTGGTTCACAAGCAGATTTCTCTTTTACTTTCTTACAATTGTACTAAAAGGTAGCAAAATCATGATTAGCCTGGAGCTTTTAAAGGCAGAATGGGTGTTAAGTGGCCTCAAGTAACCATATCATCTAGGCTGCGGAAGATTATTGAATTTGGACAACTGAGCACAAGCACAGTAAGGAAGATTTATGAATGAGCAAAAGCTGTATCTCTCAAAATGTTACTTTGTACTTTTGCTTCTATCTTCCCTCTTATGAATATAGTGTAATGAGTTACAAATTCTCACTCAATTTGTAATTTTCTGTGGAATAACTGAGGTTATTGCTGGGGAGTTTTCTTTATATTTGCAAATTAAGCACTTAATTGTGACTTGTCTAATAGCCTACACTTGATGACCGTAAGAACACATTAAAGAATATTGCTTTAAAAGATCAGTTGATCTGTGCAGTATATTATGTGTTGTCAAGGCATGTCTTCAACAATAACAGTTTGAGGTCTTTTAATTTCACAATTTCTTGAGTAATTTTCACTTCAAGCTCTGGAATGCTGATAATTTTCACTTATTTTAGTACAATTGTCATAATTTGTTATTTTTGTTAGGAGATCTGTTATATTCACAGTTAAAGCTAGGCTTACTAGTTTTCTTAGAATCAATACAATGTCTTCTAATGAAACAAAATTTTTACTTTTTTGAGATGTCATCATTTACCTCCCCAAAGAACTTTGCATTGCAGTTGAGAATGCTAAATACCTACAATTACTTCAGAAACAAATACTTTACCATAAAAAATTAAGATGGGTGATTACTCTTATTTTGTGTAGTGTCCTTATCAACAACTATTCCTTTCTCTAATAGCAATTTTTATAGCCAATTTTAGATTACTATGGATAACAACTTATGCTATCATGACAAAAATTAACCTAATAAGAATAAATAATATTTTACATGGAGTTCAGATAGAGTCCACGGCTAGTTTTTCTACTGGACAAAATGCATTATTCAACCAGACACTAAAATTGGTTTTTAAAGAAAAGACATTATTGCAGTCCTAAAAATGATGAGGGTCTTCTATGTTTAACACAATTGATACTACGCATAAAGAAAATATGAGGCCATTTACAAAAATACTTGACCAAAAACTGGGAAATATTTACTTTATTAATAAATTTATTATGTAATTACCAAGCCAATAGTACCTTAGCCAATCTGTGTGGTGAAAGAGGTATGGGTTTTGGATCAAAATACATGCTGTGCCACTGAATAATTGTGTGATCATGAACAAATTACTCTGTAGAATTTATTTCTTCCTAGTATAAATGGTAATAACCATTTCATACAATTAAATGAAATAAATGTAAAACTTCTGATAAATGAACTATTCACCCAACATAGGTTTTTTTTTTAAGGAGTCTACCATGTGGGGAGATAAAGCATATATGAGACAGCAGTGTTTTTCACCCTCTGCTTATTGTCTTGTCAAAAAGACATTACTTAGATACAAGCATACCTCATTTTATTGTACTTCAATTTATTGTGCTTTGCAGATATTGAATTTTTCACAAATTGAAGGTTCGTGGCAACCCCGCTTCGAGTAAGTCTTAGGTGCCATTATTTTCAATAGCATTTGCTTACTTTTTATCTCTGTGTCACACATTTGTCACACATTTGATAATTCTTGCAATATTTTAAACTTTTTCACTATTGTTATATTTGTTATATATTTGTTATATCTGTGATCAGTGACCTTTGATGTCACTATTGCAAAAAGATTACGATTCACTGAAGGTTCAGATGATGGTTAGTATGTTTTAGCAATAAAGTGTTCTTTAATTAAGGTTTGTACAATTTTTTTAGACATAATGCTATTGCACACTTAATAGACTACAGAATAAACATAACTTTCATATGCACTGTTAAACCAAAAAATTGTGTGACTTTATTTAGTTGCAATGTTTGCTTCATTTCAGTGATCTGGAACCAAACCCTCAATATCTCCACGGTATGCCTGTAATTATAATTTATTGCAGGTGTGATGGGTACTATTAGGGAAAGGCAAATAGCACCAAGATGGTACCTATATCTGGGAGCTAGCCTAGTCTCAGGTGTAAGTGCAGCCACACCCAAGGAAGTAGCATTTAAATTGGGATTTAAAGCAAGAGGAGGAGGCATTAGCCTGATAAAGAATCAGAGAAGTCTTTATACCAGAATAGCTGAAGTTTCTTTGATTCCAAGCTGAAGGTCAGTGACATCATGAGAGGCTCTTAAATTTCTTTTATGTAACTCACCTGTTTGTGAATTCCCTAGCATTGTTTACGATCTTCTTCTTTCTCCCTTTAATGCTTACTTAATATGTAGTATTGTGTATGACAGAGACAAAATAAGTGCTGAATTGAAGTTCGGCTATTTTAGATGGAAGGCCCAACCAAAGTGTGCCTCGCTAAATATCAAACAGCCATAACTCTATTTTAATTTGACAAAAAATTCTTTTGCTCCTTTATATGAATGAGAATTCATTGACTGCCAGGCTGAAGCCATCAGGAATTGCAGGAATCTCATGGGCCTATTCCACATTTTAAAATTTGTTATTATTTGTAGTTAATAGCAGTCAAAAAAGTGCATTTGGGGCTTCCCTGGTGGCTCAGTGGTTGAGAGTACGCCTGCCGATGCAGGGGACACGGGTTCGTGCCCCGATCCGGGAGGATCCCACGTGCAAAAAAGTCCGTTTGTACTTAATGCTCCATTCCTTACCAAATCAATTGGGATATCTCCAGCTGAAAATATTTTTTTAAAACATGAGGAATTTTTACTAAACCTGTATAGTTTGCTTTTTTCTTTTCAATCCCCTAAAGAATTCCTAACTTAAATTTGTTAAACTCTTTATGTAGGAGACTATTTAATATTTTGTTTTGAAAAAAAAAATATTAAAAGACTATTTAATATTTTGTTTTGAAAAACAAAAAAATTTTTGTTTTAAAAAAAAAAAAAAGAAGATTGCTGCGCTATCTTCCAGAAGCCCTATCAGTAAATAATGTGTTCATTATTTTTAGTTTAAACATGAACAGATGTGAATTTTTCCTTATTTATTTCAGCTAAGAACTACCACTATCATAAGCAATTTAACAGCCTTTCTGCTTTGGGCCAAAGGACTTAATAAATATTTATTGTGATTGTCCTTAGTGGTCACTTCTAAATTAACCTCTTCTACTACTACTACTGACCTTTAACATACTGTCTTAAATATGGAATTTAAAAGGGAAATTAGCAAATGTAGCATAGCTATCAAAATCAAGTTGTTCTGGTTTTTATACTTCTTTGGTATATTGCAAATCCTAATTTCATATTCCATATGTTTTCTGAGGGCACAAAATGTTAAAAGAACTTTCTTGATTGTTTAGTTTAAAAGTGTTATTGCTAAACAGCAAATATATTCAGACTAAAATCTATCAAGTCAACCATCACTGAAATGAACAGGGAAAAGTGTGACAAATAGAGGTACTAAAATTGTATCTTTTAAATCACTAACATCCAGTACCAGTTGAAGTTGACTCTAATTGAAATGCATTTTCATGTATTTAATTCATTCCAAATACAGGCTTTATGTAATTACCTCATTAGCCAAGAATGGGCAAACATGAAAACATATTTCCGTTGACATTTAAAAGTTTGGATATTATTGACATACACTGATTGATTGCCTAGGCTATGCAGATATATCCAATTTCTAAGGAGCAAAACTGCAAATCTGTCTGTAAATTTTTGTTATATTATGATTTTATTTTGGTAGAATGTCATGCTTTCTTTTCCTTATAACACTTTCTTATCTCATTATATCCTGTTATTTCATTTTCCTCTGCTCTCTCTTTTTACCAATCTGGCTTTCAGTTTTTTTGTAATTTAAAATCTTCCCAACATAATGAAGAACTTTCCTCTTTCGTTTTATTCTTTCTCGTTCCATTGTTCACATTGGCTCTCGGTTTTACTTGACACTCAGTCCTGTCAAACTTTATACTTATTTCTATTATCGGAAATGTTTATTCTAATACATTGAACAAATAAAAGACAATGCTGAATGTAATATAATATTATCTTTCCTCAGTTGTTACCACTGATGTAATGTTTTCCCCCTTTATTGATACTCCAGTCTTAAACATTACCTAATATTTTAATTCCACTCCAATTCTCTAAATAGTTAAACTGTATTTAAACTGTATATTTAACTGTATACAGTTAAACTGTATACTTTCACATTATTATTAAAAATTCCTTAATAATTCAAAATGTGTCTTATTCTTTCTTCCAAATATGAATGACTGCTGCTTGACTTTTTCAAGATTCCCACTTCCTGACATGCTTAATGGATTAAAATGTAATAGGGATTCCTACCACAGGTATTATATGAGAAACAGTATAAGGCTGCTTTCTTTTCCAGTGGCAGTAACTTTGTTAATGAATTATGAAACCATATTAACATGAAAGTGTTATCAAAATTTCTATCAGCCATTTCAAGAATATTCTCATCCTAAAACAGTCCTAAGGGGCTAGAATATGAATTATTTTTATTTTGTCAGTGCTGTTTATTATTATTATTATACTGGATAGGAGAGGATAAGGTGGTATAACAGAAAAAAAAATTCTTTGCTCCCCAGGGTAGTGGAAGATTGGGAGTAGCTGGGAGAGAACTTCAAGAGATGAGATTGTTATCCTTTGGGCCTTGGGGAAACACTGAAGAGACATTGTTTATTTTCTATTTTGCTTGAGCATGACAATGGAAGAAAGGGACTTTATTGTTCTTACCTTTCCTCTGTACCTCCCACTATTTCACTTTGAGTATCTCACGCCTTCAACTCTGGACACCCCTCTGTCTCCTGCATTTCTTTGTTTTTCTCCCTTTCCTGTGACCCTGATTTAGAATTTCTCTCTAACAAGTAGTATAAATGTTTGGAAAAATATTTTGGCACAAATGATTACAAACTTACCCCATGTCCAAGAGACAAGACTGTTTCTACACATAACCACATCTATATTTAAAATTCAGTTCTTTGGAGTACTACCAAATTCCCAACATATTCTTAGTACTATTCTGCCCTCACCCTGAAGTAATAAAGTTATATGGATATTGGTTTCCCCCTGATTTTTGTTAGTATTTATTTACTTGTAACACAATGTACCCTTAAAATGGAGTGTTCACCTTGATTTTGAGTTTCCTAATATAACATTTTCTAAAATAAGACTTGCATTTTTCATATTGATGTATCAAGAATGTGCCTATTGAAACTAAGATGATCTAATTTTGTTCTCCCTTTCTTCTATATTTGAAATCCTAATGCTTATCTTATATTTTAGAACTGTATCCAACGATGCTTTGGGAAAACAAAACTTGACTAAGTCAACTGTAATCATTTTCCATTGGAACAATCTAGTTTTTCCATTGTATTAACAACAAAAGTAAAATATTTGAAAAATGTTAAATGCATTATTAATAATTAAAGTTAGAAAACAAAAATATTATACTATGTCTAGTTATAATTGTGTAGAAAATTTCTGGAAATAAAATAATAAACTATTAAGGGCATTACTTTCTTGAGCAGAGGACTTGAAGTCTAGACTAGGAAGAGATTTATTATTGTATACTCTTCATTGTTTTGTTTAAATGGTTTGGCTATTATAATAAGCAATTGGTTTTTATTTTTGAATAATGGATGATTAAGACCACTGAAGAGCACATAACATGTGAAATACATATTTGTATCTTGGGCAATAACAAAACTACCAAGCCAGAAAATGTATTTGCTGGAAAACACAAAAACAAAAAACATGTTTTCCAGAATGTACTTATATTGCACACACAAAGAGACTCATACACACACACACACACACACACACATGCACACACACAGAGCTGCATTAGAGTTCAAATACTGGCTAAAAAGTTGATCATCATTTGCAAAGTAATATGATTTCACATGTATATCATATTTACTCAAAAATCTGAATCATGGACATCAATTATCATTATTTAGAAAAAATATACTAATCTTTTAAAGTGTGATTGTATATATTTGTTTCTAATATTGATCACACTCCTGAGCAGCTATGACTTTCACTCATCAAGGATTAATCTCAAAGCCAGCTATCTAGTCCCTTGCAGAGACAGTACATGCCAGGAAGACTGGAGGCCATCACAAAGACTCATGGAGGCTGAAGTCTCACTCCCCCTTTTGAAAGGATAATCTTGCCCCTTACCCTTTTAAAGATGGGCAGGCTGTGGTCCCTCTGGGGAAAATGGAGCAGGAGACAATGCTATCTAAGCCTCATCATGACAACTTCTCCATTTTGCTAGGCAGGCCAACCCTAGTCGAACTTGTTGAGAGAAATAAAGACAGTCAGTTTTCAAAACAATTAGGACTTTAATGCTCTTTGGAGATGAAATTCTTGGCTGAGAATCTAAATAAAATGATCATAGTTTAAACTACAAAGAATTCAAAAATAGTTTATGTTGAGAAGAAAATGGGAATCACCAGTGGTATTCTCATAATGTTAATTTGATTGCATGTTGATCTGCTTACAGCCAGATGTCCTCCTTTGCTATTGAGCACATTGAGAAATTAAGATTCCATGCATTTCTCTAATTGCTCCCTTGAAATGAAAATGTCTATGCCTTTCTCACAGTCACATCAGAGATGAAAACTACACATCTATGTTAGTACATTCATCTTTTGCAACAAAGATTGAGAGATAAGAGTATTATTAGTTTAATCATGAGTGTGTATGAGGATAGCAATTATATTTTCTCCCTGAAAGTGTCAGCTGCCCATATGAAGTGAAACTCTGAAAGTTACAGCTACATTTTCTCACTTGCCTAAGGAATGCAGATACATATAAATGAAGCAGTGCTCTTGGCTAATTATCTAGGCAGTGGCCACTGTCATATTCCTTACTAAGAAATCAATTTTTAAAAGTCAGAAGGAGCTATAATAAATACAGCTTCAGTCACTGACCAGCAAAAAAGCATGCCAAGTTAAATAGTCTTGGCCCTAGGAAGGAGGATGTTAAAATGTAGAGATTTTGAGTATGTCCATAAGAAAATTTAGTTAAAGTTAATTAAAAAAAATTCTGCCAGTAGCCTACATTGTCAGTTGTCTACAAAAATGTTATTCTGTAATATTTTATCTTGGAACATTTAATGTATTAATTTCACTTTTCCTTTTAAAAGTTAAGTTCCAAGCTATGTTCTATCTCTATATAAGGAAAAGGTTAAGAAACTTAATTACCAAAATCCAAATAATTTATTTAGAATTAGAGAAATATTGAAATATTGTGTATGCCAATTATCTTCCCATTCTCTAAAAAGAACTAATCTAATTAATTATAACTCTTTAATTGTACTTTATCAATCTGATTATGTACGTTAAATTTTATTTAGGTGGACTTTTTCATTTGCTACAACTACCCGTTTCATAATTGCTTTTGTGGTATTAATTCTCTGATTTATGCTAGGCAATCTGAGGAAGATGAAGAGAGAAAATTGACACATTAGCATTGTGCTTATATTTGAAACAGGCAAAGAAGGTATTATTTTCTTACAATAGGAAATAAAAATGTATGATATAAAACTATTACTATAAATAGAAAATATGAATCAATAAAACCATGAAAATTTGAGTTTAAGATTTTAAGAAAAACCTGGAGAAAATGGAGCAGATCTGGAGGACAGCTGCTAAAATGATAAGGTGAAAATCATGTCATATGATAAATAATTAAAGAAAATGAATATATCGGGTCTGGAAGTTATAGATTTAAAAGAAAGATAATTCTTGAACTTAAAAATGTAAGAATCCCAAAACAGAGATCACAACTGACACAGAATAACTAAATTTATAGGGAGGCAATATTTCGTTCCTCATAAAGTATAGTGTTCTAACAGCTGCTTTTACTCCTTTGATTTGTTCATGTTTCTTTCTATTGTCTACCCCCAATCCCCCACCTACCACCCAGTTTAAGACAGACCCTATTTATCTCTCACTTGGACTATTATAATAGCCTGCTTACTGACATCCATGCCTCAAGTTTCGCAATGCTAATGTTAGTCCTTTATTTTGCTTTCAAAAGAACTTACTGAAATACATATATGAGTATGTCTTTCTCTTTGGAAAACTTCAGTGGTTTGCTTTCACCTAGAGAATAACATCTAAACCTTGAAACACATTAAAACCCTTCACAATCCACCAGGAAATACATTTCAGGTGTCTTCTTTTGCCTTTCCAGTCACTCCATGTGTCTTGTATTTGGATTACCATGCACACTCACACTTCTAAACATTTATCATTTCTCCTATGCTTACTTGGACTACACTTTCTTCTTTAACTTTTATTTACCTGGCAAAAATTCCTTGTAATCTAACTCAAATGTTATTTCTTTTATGAGGTCTTTTCTGACTTTCCAAAGAGATGGTCTCTCTTTACCTTCTATTGATTTGACTTCATTTTGACACATATCCTACTATTGTCTAGTTATTTGCTTATTGGTTCATTTCTCCAAGGAGAAAGGAATCTCTCTGGGAACCAACACTCACAGTATTCCTGTTGATAGCTGAAGCAATAAGACAGTGTCTGGAACATAGTTGATTCTATATCTATCTTTTTATTTAAGTGTAAACAAAAGAAGTGTTCATGCAGGAAGTAGATGTTGGTTTTTCAAGACTGTTAGAAGAATTGGCTATATTGACTGAGACTGAACTTGGAATCTCCCTAAGACACTAACAAAACACTAAGATCCTATGTTTGCAGAGTAATTTCAGAATATCAGGTCATACACACACACATACACAAACACATACATAAACATACATATATGCACAACTGCAACAATAACACAAAAAGGTCTCTCCATAGAAAATCACTAGAATCAGTAATTTTCATGAAGTAATCATACTGGAGACATAGCATGTTGGAAATTTTCGTGCATTATTGCTTTCTGCTTAGTCTGTGGTAAAAATTCATTAAAAGAGCAGGTAGACATAATGAACATGAAATGTAAGTATTTATGAGACATTTTTGACTAACTGGTGTGGTAAAACAGAAAGTTTCAAAAATTGGAACAACTTCTTTACCAATAAAGAGCATAAAATTTTTTTACACTGTTAATACATTATTAAATAGAAAAACCCCTACTGTTTACCCCCTCAAGAAAAAGTGGGACTTTTGTAAAAGTCCTACAGTGAAAACTAGATGAAACAAAAAAGAACTCTCAGAAATTCATAAAATAAGTTTGAAACATAAACAGATTACATTAATATTTGGTTTTAATTGCTATCAGAAGAAAGAATCATATATTAAGATAAACACTAACATATAAACATAAAGAGACCTGCATATAAGAAGTGTATACATTTAAGATTCAGATAAAATTCAAATTTGATTTCATGATATACTAGTATATTAATACAGCCAAATGTCTACTATATTTTAGTCTTTGCCAGTCCTTTGTTTTATCTGTATATTTTAAAAGATGCTTAATATCAATTACATGCTTAACAGTGATAACAATAACAAATCAGTGTATTTCAAATTTGCCTGTGATGGGAAACACATGAACCCAGTGATACATGGTTGAAAAAGCTGTACTAGCATTCTAAAGCTATTATTTCCTTTGTGACACAATATATTTTTTTCTCTATTCTTAAAGAAAAACAAGTAAACATTTTGCAGGAGAAGATATGTACAGATGGAGGTGGACAGCGGCATCTTAACTCTTAAATTAGTTCTTCACAACTTAGTTCCCAGATGTTTGTTTCTCATGCCCCCTGCTCTATTGAGGAGAATTTGCTATTGTCTGTCAATGAGTCATATACGATCTTCACAAATTTGGAGAAAATGCAAAGTTACAGTTGTGTAGAGTATGAGTCACTGACAGACAATTGAAAGCTCCAAGAGGATGCACTCAGAGCTACTTTGCAATTTTTTTTTTTTTTTGCAATACGCGGGCCTCTCACTGTGTGGCCTCTCCTGTTGTAGAGCACAGGCTCTAGAGGTGCAGGCTCAGCGGCCATGGCTCACGGGCCTAGCCGCTCCGCAGCATGTGGGATCTTCCTGGACCGGGGCACGAACCCGTGTCTGCCTTAGCTCTGCCATATTAATGTGTACAAGAAGAACAACTTAACAATGAGATGTTATTATATATTAGAGTTTATCATAGAGTACAAATGTGCAAACATAAAAATTTATTTAGCCTAAGCAACTACTGTTCTTTAAACTTCAGATATCTGGATTTTCAAAAACACATATAAAGTTACTGAAGTTTTAGCCTGAATAAAAGAAATGAGGGTGGGGTGTGGGTGGGATGCTACAAGGAAATATTCAGATATTTGAAGGGCAGCCATATAATAAAAGGTGCAGATACACAATGTGTCATTTAGAGGAAAAGGCTAAAACTAACGAATGTCCTTCATAGAAAGATAGACTTCCATGCAATATAAATGAATATTTTGTCCTATGAAGAAACATGACATCATATGGGATCATAGTCTTCCTAACAGTGGCTAAAGAATTTGTTGCCCATCTGTCCTGGATTATTTGTAGAATTTATTGGAATGTAAACTTCTCGAGGGCCAAGTTTTTTTGTTTGTCTGTTTGTTTTGTTTATTGCTGTCTTATTCCCTTTGACTAGAATAGTATCTGTCCCATGGTAGACACTTAATTTGTCCCACAATGAATCAAAAGAATTAAGGACTCTAAAGATTTTGATGGAAATGTTTTTAGATTTCCCTGAGAAATTCTCTTTATATTGAATCTCCTTGCTTATAAGCATAGACTTTAATAAAAAACTACAATTTTGATGTTACTTTAAAACGAAAAGATTTTTTTTTAAGGTTAGTCAATATAAATGTATGGGGGGCTTTGTTTAAATAATGTTCAAAGTTGCTTTCATCTAATTTTTTTTTTTTTTTTTTTTCCGGTACATGGGCCTCTCACTGTTGTGGCCTCTCCCGTTGCGGAGCACAGGCTCCAGACGCGCAGGCTCAGCAGCCATGGCTCACGGGCCTAGCCGCTCTGCGGCATGTGGGATCTTCCCGGACCAGGGCACGAACCCGTGTCCCCTGCATCAGCAGGTGGACTCTCAACCACTGCGCCACCAGGGAAGCCCAATTTTTATTAATATTACCAAGAGCTAAATGTGAATTGTAAATGAAATTCAGAATGGAGGCACTGACTGTGAATGATGACCAATTAGGCATCACCCTTTTGATGTCCCATGGGCAACCAAATGTACAGTTAGACATTTTTGTTTTTACAGCAAAATTTTTCTATCAGGTTTGCACCCTGGAAATGGTATAAGTTCTCTATTGTTCTGTAGCAAATTACTTTGAAATTTAGCAACTAAAAACAAAAATATATATTATCTCACACAATTGCTGAAGGCCAGGGATCCAGGAGTCACTCTGGCTCACAAAGTTGCAGTCAAGCTGTCACCTGGAATTGCAATCAGATCATGGCCTGGCAAACTAGTGTGTTTATCGGCAGATCTAGGTTTCTTAGTTCTGTGCTGCCTGTTGTCCAGAGGTTGCAGTCCCTCAACATATGGGCTTTTCACAACGAGAGAGAGAGAGAGAGAAAGAGAGAGAGAGAGAGAGAGAGAGAGAGAGAGAATCCAAGATGGAAACTGCAGTCTTTTATAACCTAGTCCCAGAAGTGGAATATTTATAACATTCATGTATTACAACATATATTATTGGTCACACAAGCCATCCCTAGTACAGTGTGGGTGTGGCCCTACACAAGAGTGTGAATACCAGAAGAAAGCAGTCATTGGGGACCTTCCTGGAGGCTGCCTACCATAGAAATCAATGGATCAATAATTTGTCAGTTACTTATAGACACTATGATTGATCACACGATTGAAGGTAGAGATTTGGAAACCATGATGGTGGGGGAAGGAGGCCAAAATGAATTTTCTAGTTTATTGTCTAAATGGATCAAAATCCTGCAGCTCACATTTATGTGATTTTTTTTTCTATTTCATTTTAGTTAAAAATTGTTTATATTTCTAAAAATGTAGAGATACGTAAAAGAGATGGCCATTTTTATTGTGTAATATGATACTGCATTCTTTAAAGAAATAAAAACTGAAACAATAACTATTAATAGTCCAGAATACCAAAACAGCTCCTTTCAAAACAATAGAGTACATAGTAAAAGTAGGTCTGTCTTGGCTCTTCATCTAAAAGTCCAAGTAGTTGAAATAATTAAAGTACTGATTCTAGAAGTTATTCTTCTGTAATGCATACATATAGTATTAAAATATCACCCTCATGATTATTAATATCATCAAGCAAGCAAAAGAATGTTCTTTTAACTGTGGGTCAGAAGCAAGGTTTTCTTTGGTTTCTATGCACATGTGACAGTTCATTGGCAATTTTTCTAGAAATACATATTCTCCTCAAGTGTAATATCCTTGGGAATAATAGACACCGAACGAAATGCTGTGTTTGTAAAACCTTTTGAGCTCTGTGGGGAACAAGAGTTGGAAGGAAAGAACAGAGTATTATTAGCATCAGATTCACAATTTATTCTGATTCTCTCCCCAAATCCTTTCCTCTGCCCTGAAGGAAGAAAATTCCAATAAAGAAGAAGGGGGGGGGGGCCCAAGTTGTTAAGTCCAGTTTTGTCCCCAGGATAAAACATCATCTGGGCTCCAAGATGCACAAGAATCCTCTATATCTGTCAGGATTCTTAGTTTCAACAACAAAACTTGTCTCTGACAAATTTAAGAAGAAAAAGGCATTTGCTAAAAAAATGTTGGGCTGCTCAAAGAATCCCTAGGAGGGCTAGAGAACTGGGCTTGGAAGATAAGTGGCCCAAGATAATTTCAAACTAAATAGGAGAGTGATAAAGAAACATGGCTTCCCCATTTAGCAACGATATTTTGTTTTTCAGCCTTTGGCATACATTTCATAGCTAAAGACATAGTAAGCAGGAAAAATTATCTACACATTCATTATTCAATATGCATTTAACAATACATATTGAACCATGAACCAGGTATTGATTCAGGTATTGGGAATAGAGCTGTCAAAAACAAATCAAAGCTCTTGCCCACATGGAGTTTATATTCTAACAAATTTTGTCAACTAAAATCCTGTTTATACTGCTTTTATTGATACATTCAATTTTATCAATAAAATTTTTATTGATTGGATTTTATCAGTTAAAATTTCAACTACACTCATTAAGTTTATTGTGCTTCTCTTATATTCCCACTCCTTTGAGATTGCTGGAAATTGTGGAGGCCAGATCTTACCTGGGCTTCTTCAATATGATCTCAAAATACCAGACACAGTTAAAAAAACAAGATTTGATGTAAGCATTTGAAGCTTTTTCTTTTAAAAAATTTTTTAAAAATATCTTTATTGGAGTATAATTGCTTTACAATGTTGTGTTAATTTCTGCTGTACAACAAAGTGAATCAGCCATATGTATACATATATCCCCATATCCCCTCCCTCTTGAGCCTCCCTCCCACCTTCCCTATCCCACCCCTCTAGGTGGTCATAAAGCACTAAGCTGATCTCCCTGCGCTATGCAGCAGCTTTCCACTAGCTATCTATTTTACATTTGGTAGTGTATATATGTCCATGTCACTCTCTCACTACGTCCCAGCTTCCCCTCCCGCCCCCAACCACCCCTCCCCCTGCCGTGTCCTCAAGTCCGTTCTCTACGTCTGCATCTTTATTCCTGCCCTGTCACTAGGTTCATCAGTACTGTTTTTTATAGATTCATTATATGTACTTTAGCATACGGTATTTGTTTTTCTGTCTCTGACTTATGAAGCTTTTTCTTTATAGCAAAATGATAAGCAAAACCTTATTTGTAGGATTTGCTAAAAGTTGTTTTATGGTGTACAAGGTAGTTAATCTAAGTATTATTTTTAGTTATTACTAAAGAAGAAAGTTTCTATAAGTGCAAATATCATTATTCCATGGACTAATACATAAATATAATCAGTAGTTTAATAAATTCCACTTTTTCATGAACTAATAAAATGTTTTATGTGAGGACAGTTCCATCTGTATATTTTTAGTAGATCCTTTGGAAATTATATAATCAGTCTAACCCATGTCAAAGCAGGAGGCATGACTCTTATCCTTTATTTACTTCAGCTTGAGTTGAAGTCCATTGGAATCAGATGATTAAAGCTCTTTTAAGAAAGCTGGAGCTGGAGGACAGAATGTTTGTGAGGGCTCTTAGTTAGACTGGGAGAGAAAACTCATTACATCTGACTCATGATTTTCTCATAATAAACTCACACAGGATGTTATTTGCCACAATGTATCATCTAGTTTTGAAGGATAATTGTTTAGCAAATCACTAAGTTATGAGACATATGGACGACTTAGAAAGTGGAGGGAGAGATAAGTTACTTTGGTGCTGAAAAAGAGATGTCAGAATTAAAAAAAAAAAAAATCCATCTAACCTAGAAGAATTTGAAAGCCATTTTGTAAGGCAAGACTTTTCTTGACCTAAGTGCTACATGATGGGGAAAGGACATATCTCCAGCAATTGTTCTAGCTGACTCTTGTATTATCCTAAAACATCCTGTAATCTCTGTAATCATTATAAAAATATCACACACTTTCTTAAGCTCCATTTTCTCTTTAGTTACAAGCACACTTCTCTGCTCCCTTTTATTACAAAAGTTATTGAGAAGTTGTTTCCAATTCACCTCTTTGGGTTCTCCCTTAAGCTCACCCTAATATTTCTTTTTGCCCACAGAATTCCATTAAAACTACTCCTATCAAGTCTACCAATGGTGTGTGTGTGTGTGTATAGGTATTGCCTATCTCCAATAGGCAATACTCAGGCCTCATCTTATTGATTTAGCAACAGTATTGGAAGAAGCAGATTTATTTGAAATACTTCTTTCCCATTATTCTACTGGTTCCCTTCCTTCCTCACTGGCCACTCATATCCCTTAAGTTTCAATGGCAGTCAGATCTTGTACGTCTTTTCTTCATTTCACTCACTCCTTAAGTGCCCTCACACAGTCTCTTCGTTTTAAAACCATCTGTTTACTGATGGCACCCAAATGTTTATCTCCAGTTTAGACTTCCCACCTGAAATTCTGAGTTCTAGATCCGTTTGTCTGCTTCAGAGTCTGGGATTTCTTTACTTTGTTCAGTCTCTAATAGACACAGTCTCATCAGAGACTGAACAAATTCAAAGGCAACTCCCAATCTTCCCTTCTAAGCTTTCTCCCACATTCCTTCCCACTTCAGTTATGGGTGTTACAGTGAGTTCTTTCTTTCTGTCACACACATTTAATGCATTAGCAAATCCTGTGGACTCTCTCTTCCAAATAGATTCAGAAAATGACCACTTCTTACCACCTCCACTGCTCCCACCATAGTTCATTATACCATCTTCTCTCATGAATCATTGCCAGAGCCCCCAAGTTGTCTCCCTACTTACGTCCTTGTCACTCCTCACGCAATTTATTTTCCACACATCAGCTAGAGCAACCCTTTTAAAATGTATGTGGGATCACACCATTTCTCTGATAAAAACATGCTGTCTTACTCAGAGTAGATGAAGCCATTACAATAGCCAGCAAGCCCACATTTCAGTGGTTCTTGACACAGGCTGCATATTAAAATCACCTTGGGAGATTTTAAATGATACCAGTATCTGGGTCTCATACTCAGAGATCCTATTGATAATTTAACCAGTATTGTATGAGATTTGGGCATTGATATTAAAAAAAAATTTGTTAGGTAATTATAGTGAAAGGGCAGCCTGGATTGAGGAAACCCTAACACTAACACCTTTTCCCCCCTGCACACAGTCTGGTTTATTAGCTCAAAAAATATGGAAAGTTTTTTCTCATGATCTGGACCCACTGTATCTTTGAACTAATTTTTTCTCCTTCTAGTTCATTCTGCTTTAGTCCTATTCAGCTTCTTTGCTATTTGTAAAACATAATAAACATTTGTCTGCCTCACAGGCTTTTCATTTTCTTAACTTTCCTGCATAACTTTATTACATTCTGACATAGTATATGTTTCAATTGTTGGTTTATTTCAGTTACAGTATAGTAGAATATATGCTCCAGGAGGGCTGGGATTGTTTTTCTGTTTTGGTCACTGCTATATTCCCAGCCCTGATGACAGTCTCTTGTCCATAATTGGCTCTCAATAAATATTTATTGAATAAATGGGCTATTTCATAATCTTTAGCCCAATGCCAACATGTGAAATACAAAAAAAACTCCTCCCCACTTTTTTTTTAAAAGAAAGACAGCTTTAAGAGGAGTGGAAAAGGAAACTTTCTCTTTTTGATGTACTGTTGAGTCACCAGTTAAATACTCATGTGAAGATATTAACCAGGAAGATGAAATATGACTCTGTAGTTCCTGAGAGAAGCCCGGGGTTTAGGCATATACTTTGGTAGTTGTCCAATTAGAGTTGATGGCTGAAACCCTGGGAATGAATTCCAGTTCCAATAGAGAGCATTTAGAGGGAAAAAAGTGATTGATTTAGAAAAAGAAACATTCATAAGAGGTTAAAGAGAAAGGATTCATAAAAGGGACTGACGTGCTACAAAACCCATCTAGAGGCACAGGGGCAGCCCACTGAGAAGAGAGTTTTCTGCATGAAATGGCGCGGCTTCCTCTGCTTCCCTGGCCGTTGCTCCTTGCCTGCTTCATTGCTCCCCTTACTTTCCATGATCGCTGAGTACAGACGCCAGGAGCCATCTGCACAGATATTGTCCTTGTCCTGTTCATGCTGCAGTATAAGATCAATGAAGCTACTGGAGGCCCACAGAGGCCTCAATCTCTGTGTGTCAACAAGGGACTGATGAAGAGTCTCCTTTGTCTTACTCAGGTGAAGTCTGGGACTGCATCACGTGAATTTAGCCGGTGCTCTGAGTTACCGTGAGGTAATAATACTACTTTGTATTCAAAATGGAGTTTAACTGGTAATGATAAGCCTCTGCAGAGACTTCACAGCACCCTCAGCAGCAGGGAACTGTGGAGTGGAAGGTGCTAAAACTGTAATTAGAACAAGGCATCTGTCTCCCAGCTCCTACAGAGCAGCTACTAATCAATGTGATCACTCGCTTTGAGTGGGGAAGTGCTCACCCATGGTTCTGCTGGACTTTTTCCCAGCCACTAGCAGACTGAATGCTGGTGGAGAGCACCCTTGGCTTTGGAGAGGGAGAAGGAAGTAATATTGCTTAGTAAATGTAGCAGTTTACTTTTAAAAAGGTGTTTGGTGGGGGCATGTGTTGATTTACATTTCCTGTAAATAGCCTATTTGCTGAACAATCTGGAGGCCAATTATTGCTAAAAGTATGGTTCACTTTGAAGCACTTTCAGGCTGATTATCCAGGACTTTTGACTACTTCTCCCATATGTTTACTTGCCCTTTGGGATTTTGATCTCTTTTGGCAGGTTTATCAAGGAAGAAAAAGAAGAAGAATACAGTCATATAAATTTTCTGTCTATTACCAATTCTGATCTGGGCAGCATTTTCCAATGTATGGAAAATTAAAATTCATCTTCTATAAAATTCATCTCTAAGAATCTTCTTGAAAAAAAGGGTGCTTTAATCCAATATGTTGGAGAATGCTGGCTATTATACCTCCCTTTGTAGAAATTCACAGTGCACACTAGGGTATTAAAGGCATCTAGCTGTCCTGCAATAAAGAAACTGGTTTAAACTCTGTTGAACCCAGCACTGCCCAAACTTATTGCTCTAGGGAGTTTTTCTTTTTCTTTCCTTTTTTGGGGGCATAAAACAGAAGTAACGTTCCAAAGAAAAGCTTTTAGTAAAAGCTAGATTAAATATTTTTTATCATTGACATTTAAATTATGCCTAAAATGAGATACAGAGATTTCCTGAGAATTTCTTCATCTTCACTTTCTATTACCACTGATAACTGCATGTTACATAATCATTCAGGATAAGTGGGCCAGGACTCCAGCTCATTCTTCTTCTCAAAAGAATAAAAATATAAGTCAATCCTTTTATCATTATGATCAGCCAACTTAAAAGCTGACTCCTGTTCTCATCCAATTTAGCCCCAGCAGACAGAGTCCTGGTGTATAGTCTATGTCTCCCACAGATACTGATGCCTGTTGTCTCTGAGAATTCTACATGTAGACTAAGACAGCCTTCTCCTTTAAATCTTCACAGTGGAGGGTGTTCAGGAGCTGACAGCATTTAGGATAATTTCCTAAGAAGCTGAAAAGGAAGGCTCACTCATCAGTGTATTAGGTTATATGTTTATGTAAAGAAATAAGAGGAAGAAATGAATAATGTATCCATTTCCATAAAGAATGAGTGCAGGACTTCCCTGGTGGCATAGAGGTTAAGAATCCGCCTGCCAATGCAGGAGACATGGGTTTGAGCCCTGGTCCAGGAAGATCTCACACGCTGCGGAGCAACTAAGCCCATGTGCCACAGCTACTGAGCCCGCGTGTCACAGCTACTGAAGCCCGCGCGCCTAGAGCCCGTGCTCCACAACAAGAGAAGCCACTGCAATGAGAAAAGCCTGCACACCACAACAAAGAGTAGTCCCCACTCGCTGCAACTAGAGAAAGCCCACACGCAGCAACGAAGACCCAACACAGCCAAAAATAAATAAATTTTTAAAAAGATTAAAAAAACAAAACAAAAAGCAAACAAAAAACCAAACTTGGTTCTGCACAGCTGACCATCTTTGTTGATCTTTTCTCCACATTCATTATCAATCTCTGCACAGAATCATAAGTGTCTCAGTCAATGTTCTCCAGAGAAATGGAAGCAATAGGATGTGTGTGTGTGTGTGTGTGTGTGTGTGTGTGTGTGTAAAGAGATTTACTTTAAGGAGTTGACTTAAGTGATTACAAAAGCTGGCGCATCCAAAATCTGCAGGGTGGGCTGGCAGGCTGGAGACCCAGAGAAGAGCCAGTGCTATATTTCAAGTCCAAATGCTATCTGCTTTGGATAAAGAAAAGGATAAAAGATAAATAAAGACAAGAAGATGGTGGTGATGTAATAGGAACAACAACAACAAGGGAAAACTGTCTATAATTAAAGCAAGAAAAAACAATAAGCCTTCATAGGTGTTAAAAACTGTAGAACATACCACTGAGATTTTTTTTCATATTTGGTATTTTATATGTAAAGAGCAATGCTAAAATTATTTTACACACACACACACAAATAATGACAATTGAAATGAAAAATAAATATGTACAAATAAGAAGCAAACATGTATTTGTAGACTGCTGGTTTGCTCGTTTTACTTGAACAACACATCATATGTTCCTTTATTTTCCAATCACCCTCCTGGAAGGAGAAATTTTACCATGTTACCCCAGACTCATAAAAATCCAAGATAAATTCTAGATCTAAGTGTCACCTTGCCAGTAGAATGTGGGATTCTGCCAGTAGAAGTGGGATTCCACCATTTCAATAAATGCTGTCAAAAACATTCCACTTTGATATTCTTAAACCTAAAAGATTTAAATTCATTTAATATTTTTGAAGAGACTGTATCTGTTGCCTCTAGGGAACATTCTCTGTTCTTCTTTCCCCAATCCAACTCTATTCTCCATAGGGTGTCTATATTATTCTCAAATTGCACTATCTTTATTCCACTTACTTTAAACTCTCCAATAGGTAGGGTGTACACAGCAGGACCCAGCAGCTACTTGTTCTAAATCTGTTCAGAATCCTTCTATGCTAACTGCTGGCACGGCCGGGTCCAGTGCCAATCAGATAGTTCATTGTTCTTGATAGCTCACACAGCTGCTCATCAAATGCACAGCTGTGGCACTGACCTTTAATAATATTATTCAGAGAATCAGCCTCATTTTATGAAATAGGCATGTCCTCACTTAAAATTCCCAAGGATCTTCTATTGGCTTTGTAATTGAATCTATATTTTGTTAAACTGTCAAGGAAGGTTTTTTTTTTTAATCAACAATCAATATTATATTAGTAAAACTTGTCTAGAACCTGTACAATGCCAGCTAATATAACCAGGATCAAAATGGTCTTTCTGCATTATGCAATTCAGGGAGAGTAAAACAGAAGGGGCTTAAATGACTTGAGAAAAATGTTCATATGTTGCCGCCTCAGCATTCCTGAGGAAACAGAGAAATATTATTAAGAGGTTTATTTAAGATATGGTTTGAAGCAAAATAAAATAAGTCTACTATTTATTGGAATGAGAATTTCAGGTAATTGAATATCTATCATTGTCTGGGTCACATTTTTAGATATTTTGAGGTCTATTTTGCAACTTTATAAGATTTATGTGAGATGATTTTTTTTACAGTGACATGACTATTAAGTAAATGCATATTCTCAAGGGGATGAGGCCTGGTACTTCTTTTTTAAATTTTATTTTTAAGTTATCATACCCTAAAACTGACTTTTTAGGGTGTACAATTGTATGAACTTTAACACATGCATAGATTTGTGTAACCACCACAATCAGGAGAGAGAACTCTTACATCACCCGTCAAAACTCCCTCACGCTATATATTTAGAGCTTCATTTTCCCCAACCTCTCTACTCTTAACCCCATCACTACAGTTTGTCTTTTTTGACAATGTCATAAAATATAATTATAACAAATGTGAAATTTTAAGACTTGCTTCTTTCACTTAGCATAATGGCTTTGAGATTTATCAATAGCTTGTCCCTTTTTATTGCTGAATAGTATTTCACACATGACTTTACCACAATTTTTTCCTTTTGCCAATTGTAAGACATTTGGACTGTCTCCAGTTTTGGCTAATTATAGAGTTGCCATTAAAATCTGTGATCAGGTTTGTATGTGAACATGTGTTTACATATTTCTAGGCTAAATACCCAAGGATAGTGATCTGGTAAGGATGTTTTTAACTTTATAAAACACTGCCAGATTATTTTGTAGGAGGGCTATATCATTGCTGGTATTATACTAGCAATGTATGAGAGTTCCAGTTGTTCTGTATCCTCATCGGTACTTGATATTATCATACAACTTTGGTGTTGTTTACCTATGTCATTCTAATATGTGTGTAATTATATCATATAGTGGTTTCAATTAGCATATTATTAATAGTTAATGATGTTGAACAACTTTTCATATGCTCATTAGCCATCCATAGAATCCCAAAGTATCTGTTCAACCTTTTGCTTATTTTTTAATTATGCTGTAGGCTTTCTTATTTTGAGAGTTCTCTATCTAGTTTTAACATGTCTTTTAGTGATTGATAATTTGCAAATATTTCTCTCAGTCTGTGGCTTGTATTTTCGTTCTCTTAACAACATAATTCACAGCCCAAAAGTTTTTGATTTTTTTTGTTTTTTTTTTTTTTTTTTTTGCGGTACGCGGGTCTCTCACTGCTGTGGCCTCTCCCGTTGCGGAGCACAGGCTCCGGACGCGCAGGCTCAGCGGCCATGGCTCACGGGCCCAGCCGCTCCGCGGCATGTGGGATCTTCCCGGACCGGGGCACGAACCCGCGTCCCCTGCATCGGCAGGCGGACTCTCACCCACTGCGCCACCAGGGAAGCCCAAGTTTTTGATTTTTGATGAGTCATTTTATTGATTTTTTTTCTTTTGTGGATCAAACTTTAGATGTTTAATATATATAAGATCTATTTGTCTGGTCCCAAGTCATGAAGATATTTTCATTTTTTCCCAAAAGTTTCATAACTTTATATTTTCCATTTACATCTGTGATCTATTTTGAATCAATTTTTCATATAATGTTTGAGATTTAGGTTGAGATTCATTTTTTTGCATATGAAATTTTTAAAAAGAGTATTCTTTCTCCATTGAATTGCTTTTTGCACTCATGTCAAAATCAAATGGCCACATTTGTGTGGTTCTATTTCTGGACTTGTTATTCTGTTCCATTGGTCTATGGGTCTGTCCTTCTGCCAATACCACAGTCTTGGTTACTGATATAGATACCTATTAATATTTGTTACCCAAGGAGTGATATCCCATACACAGTTGTATTTAGGTCTGAAGATGAGAGAAGAAGTTGAGGTTGGAGATCTAAAGTTGGTAGTTATCACATAGAGAGACTATTTAAAAATCATGGGACTGAAGGAGAAAAAAAGGAAAGAGGTGAGAGAGAGAATGGCAAAGAGAGAATATGAGTTCAAGTTAAGCCCTTTTATGCTCCAACACTTGGAAGTAAAGTAGAAGAGGTTTAGAAGGAGAGGCCTGTTAGATAATTGAAAAATTAAGAGAGTGTGATATAGTAAAATATGGAGGAAGAATATTTCAAAAAGCAATATGTGAGAAACTGGCAAACACTGCTGAGAGTTAAAGGAAGCTGAGTATGAAGAGATGACTATTATACTCAGTACCAAGGAAATCATTTGTAATTTTCATAAGCATATTTTTATGTAATGAGTGAAGCAAATCTTAATTTTCATATTTAAGGAATAAACAGGAATTGAGGAAAATGATAAATTGATAATAATTTTTTGGAGAAGTTTCAGTGTGAAAGGTAGCACAAAAATGGAGAATTAGCTGGAGGGGGATATCAAAGTAAAGAGGCTTTTGTTTTTGTTTTTGTTGCTGTTTTTGTTTTTGCTTTTTTTTTTGGTTTTGTTTGTTTGTTTTGGTAACATGAGGGCATGTTTGATACAAATGGTCATGACCTAATTGGGCAAGAAAATTGTTGATTCAGAAATGAGGCACTAGGGACTTCCCCGGTGGCCCAGTGGTTAAGACTCTGTGGGTTTGGTCCCTGGTGGGGAACTAAGATCCCACATGCCATGTGGTACAGCCAAAATGTTAAAAAAAAAAAAAGAAAGAAAAAAAGAAATGAGGCACTAGATATAGTTTTATACCAATGGGTGTGATCTAATAAGGAGAAATTGCTGATGGGAGAGAAAGATAAAATTCAGGGAGGGCATATTTCAGGAAATAAAGAATGAGAATCTAGAGCACAGTGGTATTTGACCTTTGATAGAAGCAAAAATACTTTTTGTGTTTAACAGGAGGGAAGGCCAAATGTTTTTGGAGGGTGGAGTGTGGACTAATATTTAATTCCTAACTTCTACTATGGATCAAAAACAATTACAGATATACTGATACTTTAAATTATTTCAGATAATGCATATGTTAAAAAATAAGAGAACACAAAGAAAATAAAGGAGGATCTAATAATCTTGAAGCAAGTACATGCTTTCTAAACATGAGACTCAAGACAGAAAACATAAGGGATTATAGTATGATAGTTTAGGTTCATTGCTTTAGTTGGGTGGACTTGGGGAAGTTATATGACTTTCTTTAAAGGGATTTTTTGTTTTCCCATGTATAAAACATAGAAGAAAATAGTATCTATTTAGTAAGTTGTTGTGGAGTTAAATAAAATAAAAATATATAAAGTACCATCACAATGTTTGGGAACAGTTAATACTTGATTATTGTTAGCTATTATTTATTGATTTAATAACAAAAAATAAAACTTTCCAAATTTCGTATCTTTTTGAATTTTTAGTCTCTGTCAAAGCAGTATAAATAAAATTAAAAGGCAAACTGAAAAATAGTCTAGTAATCTAACCGAGAAAGGATCAGTGCCATTCACATATAAAGATATCTTATTAATCAATAATGACACATGAAAATATCAATAACAAAAAATAAAACTTTAAATGGATAATAAATTTGTAAAATTAAACTTGGTATTAAATGAATTTCAAATTATAGAATAGTATGGTGGTTGCCTGGGGTTGGGGGTGGAGGAAGTGGGGAGATGTTGGTCGAAGGGTATAAACTTTCAGTTATAAGATGAACAATTTCTGTGGATCTAATGCACAGTATGGAGATTATAGCTAATAATACTGTATTGTATACTTGAAATTTACTGTGAAAGTAAATCTTAAGTTTTCTTACCACAAACAATAAAATTGGTAATTATGTGAAGATGTGTTAATTAGCTTGATTGTGATAACCTCTTCACACTGCATATGAATATCAAATCATCACCTTGTACACCTTAAATATATGCAACTTTTATTCATCAATTACACCTCAATAAAGCTGTAAAAATACCCAGAAAACAAAACAAACAAAATTAACTGTGTAATTTACCAAAAAAATCATCACTATGATACCATTTTTGCTTACTAATTCAGTAAAGGTTGAAGTGAAATAAAATGGCATGCTAACATCATGTGTGGAGAAACAATTGGAGATCCACAGCAAATGTAACCACTTAGATCCCTTACTAATAGTAAATTAAGGAGATCAGTGGTTATTATTCAATTGCACATATCAGATATTACCTTCTAGCCTACACTGTCATGCCATCACAGCAATGATTGGGTCACTCTTGTCAATGCCTAGCACAACATTATTTACATAGGAGAATAAAAATACCTTCTGAACCTAAAAGCTTAATATATATATATATATATACACAAATAATATTTATCAAATCAAATAAAATTATTTGACTTAATATAGCTTTTATAAAATAAGAAAATGAACTTAGGATACAGTGCTGTGTCCCTTTACAATGATTGAGGACTTGCATGTTTTCTTGGTGCAAACATAGATGGTAAACTTTATGGCAAAGCAGATGATGATCAGGGAAATAGAAAAAATAATACATGAAAGCTATGGCATATCAATAAAAATTGTTCCAAATAAAAGTGAGGTTTTCTTTCCTTAGCACACTGTTCATAGGGAATTATGACCACTCTAATTTCATAGCTAAATTATCTATTTTATATGTGGAACGTGATTGCAAACTATTTCTTGTATAAGGAGGGAAAAAAAAAAGACTTGCTTTTCTATGTTCTATATATTGGCATACATCTATCTCGCTTTTTCTCCGGAAGATTTATATCGGTAGTTCTATAGATGGTAGAGGCTATACGGAGGCATAAAAAGCATTCGGTTAAAACTGTTGCAAACAAATTTGCTGGCAGCATAAATTCTGTTGATTGAGTCTTGTGAGTTCATATATCAGATATTCCCTAAACACTCATTCAAATTACAAAGCCAAAAAACATGTGAATTCCCGCTATATAATTTGTTTTGAACTCTTTTTCCTACATTTTTAAAAATGATTTTTGAAATATGTGAGTTTTTATTTTGAAATTCAGACAATAAAATCTCAATTCCTATACCAGTTATCTCCTCAAAACATTATTTGTATAAATTTTAGTTGCATTAAAGTCATAGTTTTATATTAAATAAATCCAACAAACGTGTCCCTTTTTATTACAGGGTTTTTAAAAAATATAAGTAGTATGATCATTTATTTTGTTTGTTCTAAAATAAATAGTGGATTCTTTGGTTCCCAGATAATGTTTCATGACCATATGGTGACTCATTTTGAATAATGCCTGGCAATCGGAGTGACAATAACTATTTCTTCATAATTCCCAACAGAGATTAAAAAGTGAAAAATTCAATCTTATGAATCTTTTCAGAAATCTTGGTGCCTAATTAAAAAAATATGTAGGTGAGTTTCTTTTTTATGTATTGTTTTACGTATTGCTTTGTCTGTATTTAGACAGGGTCATGATTAAAATCTTATTTTCCTCAAAAATAGAAACAAACAAAAAACTTAGGTCTTCTATGCTTTTACACAAAAGGGAATATAGTGTGGAGGAATAAATCCTGGGCCTGGAGTCAGCGGAGTTCAAGGATAGGCTCTATCACTTTCTAAGTGAGTTGCCTAGATGCACTCCATCTCTCTAACTCTCAATTTTCTCAACTACAGAGCAGGGTTGTAGCACCACACTCTTCCTATGTCACAAGGTGATGGTAAATAACAGATTGAATGAAATAATGCATCCTAGCTAATATCAACTGGGTGCCTAACAGGTCCCAGGTACTGTGATAAGTATGTTTTCACATGCTCTATTTCTTTTGATCCTCTCAACAACCCTATGAGGTATGCATTATGCTTACCTCATTTTAGTAGTAAAGAGAGTCGGCCTAAGAGAGTTTAAACAACTTTTTTCCAGGTCACATGAATAGCGGGGCCAAGACTAGATCCCAGATTTTGTGATGTAGGCAGCCATGCTCTTGCCACTAGCACTGGCTGAGAGAATTTGCACACCAAAGCGACCACGTTTAACAGATTTTAATTGTTTTGAATAAAAAGATTCAAGTTATTTGATAGCTATTTTCATTAAACAACATGTTATAATAGATTTTTAAAGAAACATTTGGAGAATCTAATGAATTTGGTTCCTTTCTTATCTTGCACAGAGTACTCTCTTTGCCTTGGTTTCTGCCAGTTAAAAATAAGGGAGCTATTAATAGGTAACCTCTTCTAAATTCAATCAATGCACTAGATTGAAGAAAAGAGATAGCAATTATCAATTCTTTAAGGATGATTTTTTTAAAAAAAATAACTTGGTTTTACCCATATCTTAGAAGGCAATCAACTGTCCCAATTTATCCAGGATTCAGGAAGCAGGACATGGGATTTTGAATGCTAAAACTGAGAAAGTCCCAGGCAAATCATGATGAGTTAGTCACTATACTTATAAGCTTAGAATTAATCTTCTTTTATTAAATAAGTCCAGGCTTAGTTTCCACCCCACCAGGTACCCCTTAATTTCCTTCCAGTTGATCAAAGAGCCTCTGCCAGAAAAATTTTTTTTTTACTGGAATTCGGACCCACACCTATTGTTCAACCAGAACTAAACTGGAATAAACAAGTAAAAAATCTCAAGTCCTGATGAATTATATATCAACCACATAGTTTTTTGGCTACAAGCAGTAAAAACTTATTCAAGATTGAATAAACAAGAAAATCAATTCCTTTATTATAATGATATGGGGCATCTCATGGAAGTCAATGCAATAGGAATGCAGTTGTCCCAGGAATGAACTAGAACCAGGGACAGGAAGACTTTCCTTCATTTCTCATTTGTTCTTCTTTTTGTATTTCCTCCTACCTCCCTCTGTCAGCCTTGTGAACCTCAATCTCACATGATGAAAAACATGACAGGTACAGCCAAGGTGTAATATATTACAGCTAAGGTGACAGACCTTAAAAGACAAGTCTCTTTGGGCCCAATTTCAAATTCCTAGGAAAGAGACTGATGTCTGTCCTTCGATCACTGGCTCAATCTTTGCCCTGAAACCAGGGCACAGGGTCATGATATAGGAACAAGACTGCTGAGAATCACTTCTGTAACCAAGTGGATATGCCCAGGTAGGGCTGGTTCCCAGAAAAAGAAAAGGCTAGGCAGACAATATATATGGTGTCTAATATGCTATCTTACTTAGCTTTCAGAGGCAAAAAATAACCCACACACATTTGCTGAAAAATAAAATGTTAAAATGAAACTGCAGGTTCATGTCTGATGGCAACCAAGAACTTGTCCAAGTTTCTCTGGTCTTCATCTTAAAGTCGTTATTTTTTATTTTATTTTTTTGTGGTATGCGGGCCTCTCACTGTTGTGGCCTCTCCCATTGTGGACCACAGGCTCCAGACGCGCAGGCTCAGCGGCCATGGCTCACCGGCCCAGCTGCTCCGCGACATGTGGGATCCTCCCGGACCAGGGCACGAACCCGTGTCCCCTGCATCGGCAGGTGGACTCTCAACCACTGCGTCACCAGGGAAGCCCTAAAGTCGTTATTTTTCAAAATTGAAAATTCTGGTGCAGAGTTATGTCACACAGACCCACAAAGTATCCAACACTATAATTTGCAATAATTCTGGAGAAACAAGAACTTACTTCCTGCTCTAGGAAGTCACTTCACAAATAAAATAATTCAACTTACAAAGAAGAAATATGTTTAGATAGCCTCACCAAGTTAATGTTGTTGAATGAAGTATATCAGACTATTTTGATCCTTTCAGAAGAAATGAAAGATAAAGAAAAGCAATACTATTATGCAACCGATACCTTGAAATCTTATGACTAGGGTCAGCTTCTTTAAGAAGCCTTTTCTGACAATTTCAGTTCTTTCTCTGAATTTGTTTATATTTAGAATTAGTACCATTATATATTACTTGGTTATTTTAATTGATTATTGTAATGTATTGTGAGAATATAAATTACTTGAGAGTTGGGCTAATATTTTTATACTTTTTAATGTCTCCTTTTCTTCTTGATCTTTATTTTTCTTTTCTTCCCAGTCTCCTTTCTTGCAATCTCTTCTTCACCATTTATGGAACAATAAATAAATTTATGGAACTATATACCTTTCTATAACCTGGGTGCTAGAACAGACATAAAGAATAAGTAAGAACAAATACTTATTGAGTGGTTACTATATACCTGGCAACTTTCTACGTGCCTTACATTGATTGTCTCATTTAATCCTCCTAGAAAACTAAGGTGTTAGGTGTTATTATTTCCCTTATTTTACAGATGAAGAAACTAAACTGAGACTTTAGTAATCTGCCCAAAACCCCAGGTAATAGGGAGCTTTCAACACTTGGCATACTCTTAACTACCATATTATATGCCATTGCTACACTTTAGAAAATTTTAGATTCCAAATAAATTTTGTGACAATTTAGGATGAGTACTCCAGTAATTTTATTCTCTCCTCTCTTCCCACATTCTATATTGCCTAGTGGCTAATTTGAGCTGTAGATATAGTTGGATTCTAGTAAATATTTTTTGATTACTTAATATTTTACAATAAAAAATAAATAGGAATTACATTGTATACACCTGGAATTTGCTTGCTTTGATCTGATGCTCTATTATAGAAGTTTGTTTTTTGTACTCAGAAATCTTGTTTAGTTTGAATCCTCATGACATACTGTGTTTCATTGCCAATGTCTGACTAATTCTCTATACAGAGATGAAATCAAAATTACTTATTTCCTGTACAAAGTTTATGAATACAAGAACTAGTTTTAGTCTAGCTGGGTCACAGACTGTGAAAAAATGATGTACATTCCCTGGTGAGGTCAGGGAGCATGCATTCCCCAGAAAGAAGAATCAATGATTAAGTGAGTGATCAAGTTAATATAAAAATATTTACATTAAACATAATTTATCTTCAAGCCATATTTTCCAGCACATATATAAATACAGATGGCTTATTAGACTTGGAAAATTAAGATATAGAATTTACTAATAGAACAGGGCTAACATTTAAGTGGAGAATTTCTATTTTAGTAAGATTTTATTTCTTTGCATAAGGTGTCTTTTATTCTATATGTGCCATCTTCAGCTCACTTTCAATCATACCAGATAATTTGTAAAGGTCTTGTAACATCAGTTCCTTCACAGTGTTTCAAACAGAGTCAAGGCAGGGGTTATGGTAAACTCTATTGTGCTCATGTTAAGCCTTTGTTAACTTCCTTTAATAAAAATGGAACAAACAACAACAACATAAAGTCAATTATGCCAATAAAAATAAGGATATCTATTTAAAATAAGATAAATTGTTCAAAGAGTAATGTTGTAGTAAGAGTTTTGCTTGGATAACCAAAATATACTCATCACTACAAAATACTTTTTGAATGATCAAGACTTGAGTTTTTTATGATTTAATTTATCTAAAATGGTAATGAAGAACCAACCATTTGGCAAGAAACCACAGAACTAATGAATCCGACCTAATGTTTCAGACCTGAAATCCTCATCCTCACAGGAGGCAGGAAAACATGGCAAAAGGATACACAGTTCTCACAACAAAGACAGCCAGCTGTGCCCACTTAGAATAGGGGTGCACTCCCTGGAGAGAATGGAGAGGGGTGGGATATTCAAATGGTCCCAATTAATGTTTCTGTTGTTGGCAAGGCAAACCAACAGCAAACCTATAAAGAGAATGTATGGCACAGAAGAGGTCCAGAATTTTCTAATTCCTTGTTGGCAGAACAGAATCTGTGGGAGGAGGAGGAACAGAATCAGAGAAGGAACAGAAATGCCAGCTGTTGAAGGAAACTAGGAGCTCTTTTAGCCCAAGAAAAAGCTGAAGTCCAGAAAAATCAACTGATATGCTCAAGTTCACATAACTCATAAGGAAAGGTGCTCTTTTTCTTCCAACTCTAAGAGTCCTTTCCACTACATCTTGTGGCTTGCATATCTCTTGCACTCCTGTTAGCAAGGGAGAAGCCTCCTCCCCTATCTCCACCTCTTAAATTCCTTTAACTGCAAGCAATTTATCTTGTGATTTCAGGAAAAGGGGCTATAAATATTCTTTGAATCTCTCAAGATCTGCCAGCTAATTAGTTGATCCATTACTCTTTTAAGCAAAAGGGAATCTTTGTTATTCTAGTTATTCTATACATGAGATGCTTTCTTTACTTTTAAAAAAGCACATTTTTGCAATTTATTGATTTATTCTGGAGCTGCACTAACTAGTTATGCAGAGGTGTAAAGACAAAAATAATTTTTTCTCTTGAAGCTTAATTTCTGTAGGGAAGATTATTAAGATTATTAAGATATTGAAATCTCCAGACATAAAATCCTTGACTATTTATGGGAATATATTCAATATAATTTTCTAGCACTGAAGTAAGCTGGAGTAAGCAAGTCATGTGCAGATAAACATTCCGAGATCTTTTATGACTTCTGAATCGGACTCCACGCTAACATTCCAGCTTGTTATCCAACTTTATGACTCAAAACCCACTCAAGCAGGCTAAGCGCTAGAGATGTTTTACATTATTGAATGTGGTATTTCAGGTACTAGGTCTTGTAACCGCAGTGCATGCATTATCCCATTATGTACTCAAAGCAGCCTTATAAGTTAGATAGTATTCTAGACCTCATTTTCAGATATAGTGATCAGGATGCAGGATTTATGCTACATTTATAATAAATGGAAGGACCGATATTGGCCCCCATGTCTATTTGAATCCAGTGTGCCTGTACTTAGTCACTATGTTACATGAAATTAAATTATTTCTTATGTCCCATTCTCAGGACATATGATGCCTTGTTATGCCCCCATGTCCTTATTATACTAATCGCTAGAATTCAATTGACCAGTATTCAGTCTGACATTTTCTACTGTTGAAATAATTTCACACTTTAAGAGACTCACCACTGTCAATTTTTATATGAACCCTACTTGAATGCTTCTAATTAGGATTAATCATATCCACTTATGAGTTTCTCAAGTAGTGTTACACAACTTACAGGACTTTGAAAAGCTATACATCAGTTTATAAACTACTTAATGGTAGAACTAGAATCTACTTGTCCTTAAATTTCCATGACCTAGGTCAGCATGTAGAAATAGATATGGACTCAAATTAATTGAAATTAATTGAAGAAAAGCCTGTACAAGACTGTATTTTATAGCTCCTTCCCTATTTGTCTTTCTTCTGGTGTTGCATGTAGAAAAAACAGTTTTGTAACCAAGTCAGATATGTATTTCCCTTTGGTGAAAAACTCTTCTGTCTCTTGTCTTTCTTATAATTTTTTTATTTTCCATGTTAAATCTTGAGTTAACTTATTTCCATACAGAAAATTTCACATAAGAATGAACCGAAGATTAACAATTAGGTATTCAAAACAATGTGTGAACATGTGTATATGTCATATGAGTGTGACTGTGTATAATGAGAGAGTTACCTCTCAGGAATCAGAGTATCTTTAGATAGGCTGATTGTCACCCCCACCCCCCAGGAAAGACCTTTTCATCCTACTCTCTGTTTCTGCTTTTGTGATGGGTGTGAAATGACAAGATACCACTATAAGATTGTTGGCTGTCAATATCCTTATGGGATTTGATGAATGTGTCAAACAGTAGAGTGCATAACACGCTTTAAGAAATAGAACATTTGTTTCGGGAGGTAAATGTTGACACTCTTTTCGGTTTTGTTAGGGGAATGAACTCCTGGAACACTTCAGAAGGTGAAATTCTTGTATGGAGCCTGTTGAGCATTTGATTTTCTAATCCTTTACCCCTTGTAAAGCTAAATTAGAGTATGCCCAGATTTTCAAATATCTTACTCAAGAGAATAACAGTAATTATTAGAAAAGCAGCTTGACTACATTTCAAATGCACCAATTTTGGGGTTGTATTTGAAATTTGATAAGGAATATATATTCGAAGAAACCAAACCTAGTCAAACAGGGACAAATCTAACCAAACTTATTCTTGGTTCTCAGAACTATTGACCCTGATCTTACAGAGAAAGGTGTGATGCTCTCAAACACTGAAATATCTGTAAAGTATTGCACAAACTAACATAAGCAATGTGTCTCCATGACCTGGCAGATACGGTAATGTGTTAAAGCACTTTGGTAGTGGGTGAGGGTGACACCAAAGGGCTTCCTGTCAAGACAGATATTATTTGAAAACATAGTTACACCCTTTGTGTGTCAGTCCTGTCAGGAAGCAGAGTCCGGTTCAGATAGGTTCAATACAGAGATTGAAATGAAGGAATTTCTTGTGGAAACCAGACAGAGTAAGTTACTACCATCCCTAACCCTAAAGGCAGGAAAGAAGAAACTGTGATATAGCAAAAACTGAAGCCTTTGAGGAGGGACCTCTAGACAGAGGCTTAGTCATCAAGGGACACAGCCTCTAACAGAAATGCAGTTCAGAGCAGGGTGGGAGCAGGAAAGATATGCCCCAGACTCTTTCTGTTTTTGCTCTCTGATCTCCTTGTGTCTGCCTTGGAAAAATCGAAGGAACTTCGGTGACAGATTGTGTGAGAGTCAGCTTCTTGAAGTATAGAGACAGGGAAGGGCAAACAACCAACCCGAGGAGACAGGATGCTAACAAAATAGAAACAGCACATTCTCTGCTCAACACTACATTGAGAAAAAAATATATAAAAAGAGACGACCAAAGCCTTATACCTAGAAAAAAACCAAAACGAACTTCTCTATCGAACAGAAATTGAGCAGTAACATTAAAAAAGGTAAAAAGGAATGGAGCTGCAGACCAACTACTAGTAATTTGTTACCTACAGTGAATGCAGTTGTGAAATGTTCAGTGCCTTCATTAGAGAAGGGGCTAGAACTAATACACAGCTTGATTTACTCTTGTGGGTGTCATCTTCTCTCAGAGGGGTAGCTGAAAGAATTTTCTGTCCACTGAGATACAGCCTTGGGGATCAGCAAATGACCCAAGTTCAAAATGAGCAAATCTCACAAATCTTTTGGGAAAAAATACTGTCAAAAAAGATAGCAAAAATCAATAATAAAAATTATTTCACTCCATATTCCAGTTGCTTTATGTTATAATTTGCAAAATTATTGCATGTAAGTATAGTCAGGATTCTCAAAATGATATTAGAAATAGTAATAAAAATTGTAAAGAACATGAATTTATGAACCAAAAATTGAGAAATGAAAACAGGTCAATAAAATATTGAATATAAACATGTTTGGATATTTAAATCTCCATAAACTTATAAACTCTACACCATAGTTGATACAACAGAATTAGTAAACTTAAAGGTAAACTGTGGCATTCTCCCCAATGCATAAAGATACACACTTGAGTGTGTGTGTATGCACAAAGAAATTAAGAGGCACTGAGGCTACATTGCGAACCCCAACATACAATGAATCAGAGTTGCAGAGAAAGAAAATTTTTAAAAATAGCAGAGAAGCTATAGCTAAAGAAAGAGCAGTGTTGGTAATTTTTCAGAATTGAAGAAAGTTCTGAGTCTTCAGATAAAAGTGCGTGCCCAAAATCAAGCAACTAAAATATATAAATTAATCCATTCTTGTTACACTGGCACAAACATCAAGGATAAAGAGGCAGTCTTAAAACCCACCGTAGTCTTTCCTACTAAGGAATGGCAAATAAAATATCAGCAGACCTCTCATCAACAACAACATGAAAACAGCAGATAGATCTACAAAGTACAGGTGAAAAACAGAAATTGTACTTATCCAAAGTAGCATTCAATAAAGTGTAAACATTTAAATATTTTAGATGTTTCAAAGACTAAGAGAAATTACAATGCACAGACCATCACCGAATTATTAAAGGGTTTTTTTTTTTTTTCTTCAGTTAGAAACATTAGCAAGTACAGGCAGGGAGGGAGGGCCTCTGTAGTTTACTTGGGTTAGGCATATCCTATTTAATGTTTTATACCTTTTTTGAATCTTGCCATACTTAGTACTTGCTATATAGCACTCCAAAAGATCCAGATGGATCTCAGTGCTTGTGATGTCTTAGTATCAAGACCTCTAATTATTCACATGCATATAAAACACATACATTAGATAAGACAAGTGCCTCAGTTAGATAAATCCAACCTATCGTGCGCAGGAGGGGAAGTGGATATTTTAAAAATTTTAATTTTTTTACAAGTTTCATGGGGGCAGGGATTTTTGCCGATTTATTCTTTTATTTTTTTTTTAATTGACATGTAAAAGGACATCTTTTTAAGGAGAAAAAGTAAACCCAGAGGGAGAGCATGGGATATAAGAAACATGGAGCAAAGGAACCAATTAATGGATATAAGAGGGTGGTACATTTAGTTGACTGTTTATTATAAAAATGAACAACATTATGTGTGTGTAAAAATAAGTAAAACTAAAACTTTGGACGATAACAAAAAGATTTGAAAAGTGAAGAGTTGTGTAATAGTTTAAACTTGTTAAGGTCCATGTTGTCATTAAAAGGAGATTAAAAAATGAATAACTTTAAGAGTTTTATAAATGAATATTTATAACTAATAGTGCATTTAAAAATTATATTTTTAAAGTTTAAAAATATTGGGAGAAAGCAAAGAAAAATACATTTGTAGCATCCAAGCTACAAGGATACAAAGGCTCAATAGAAAATATTATTAATTCAATATGGTAGGAAGGGAGAAAAGAAGAAGTAATGAAAACATAATAAAAAAAATATAAAATACATACTTTTACATCAATAATTTTTAATAAATGTAAAATCTGTAATATTATTAATTGTATAAAATTAAAACCCAACTATAATCTATTTTCAAGACAATATTTTAAGAGAAAAGCATACAGAACAACTAAATTAAAGCTGGAAAATGATATATCATTCTAATTTGTGAATCGTAATTTTATGTTACATCTTCTTTACCACAATAAAAAAGTGTACGTCTCTATACCTCCATTTAAATAAAGTCAGGCACAGACACACACACACTCACACAAAATGACAGGGCTTACTGGAAAAATAATGTTGAAGCAGACTACTCAAGTCTGTGTAACTTCATAGGCAATTAAGAGGGTGTAAAGAAGTCCAAATATGTGAGTAATCAAAAATAATGTAAATGGACTAAATTAGCAACTTAAAAATAGAGATTGTTATAGTATATTTTAAAAATTTACAAATTCAACTCAATAAATGTTAATCATTAACTAAATATTAATTTATGCTAGTTCAGTAATCACCACTAAACATAAGGAAAGGTTGAAAAATATGTAATATTGATACTAAATTAAATGGACCAATGAGAAAAGATAATTAGGAAAATATTATACTCCTACACATCTACCAGGATGGCTAAAATTAAAAAGACTGATACTAAGGATTGCTGAAAAGGTAGAAAAACAAAGTGGTTGTATCAATAAGAGCTGATGCCTATATAACACTTTGAGACTGAATTTTGAGAGTTTACTTGCAACGTGCATCAGTACTGCTAGTCAAAACACTCACCACAGTTCCAAGCCAAAATTTTATTGATAACAGCAAGGGTAGCAGTATCTGTTTCCTCGTCAAGAAAGTAAAAACAGGATTTCCCACCTTTCACAGGAGCAAAATGAGATAAGCACTTATCCTTTTTGATTGTTTATTGGTAAAATTGGGTAATGCTAACAATTTAGGATTGTTTATCACAGATGGTTAAGATAGGTAGTGTTTCACTTTCTGTGACAAGGAAGTGACAGCTGTAGCAAGAAGTGACCCCATCATATTTGTTCAGGTAGTTAAACGCAAGATACTGTCATTGAAAAGAAATGGAGTTTTATTTTCATGGAGGACACAAACGTCGGTTAACCATGGAGATTTTTGCCATGTTTTACATTCTTTGTGAAAACTGATAGGCCACTTTAAAAATTGGAGAGAAATATATTGATTAGAAGTAAATATATTATTATTTTAGCCATAATACTTTCATAATCAGGGTGATTTTATGAGTCACAAATAAATAGCAAATAATCAGTCTAATCACATCGACTATTTAAGTGCTCAGGGACCAATTTAATCACACAGACAATGGCTGTGGTATTTGGTATTTAACATGAACAGAATGACTGAATCATCCACAACACAGTTAATTTTATCTTATATCAGTATTTATCTATCTATCTATCCAACTTTAAATGTGTTCTTTTTTTAATTTTCTTTTGCGGTGCGCGGGCCTCTCACTGCTGTGGCCTCTCTCGTTGCGGAGCACAGACTCCGGATGCGCAGGCTCAGCGGCCGTGGCTCATGGGCCCAGCCGCTCCGCGCGGCATGTGGGATCTTCCCGGACCGGGGCACGAACCCGTGTGCCCTGCATTGACTCTCAGCCACTGCGCCACCAGGGAAGCCTTATCTATCCAACTTTAAAAGGTTGTTACTCCTTTCTCTATTGACAAAGTTAAACATAGTAAGTATCTTATGTGAGGGAGGAAGTTTTGTATTTTCTTTATATATTTTCATGTAACCTAGGATCTCAGTAATTGGCAGACACACTGAATACATGTTTATTATAGTAGTTGAACAAATTCTGTGTAATACTGTTTCTGACTAGTTTGTAGACAGTGCACCATGTAATGAAGAAAAATCTGTAAAACAGAACAAACCCTTCTATCTCTTCTCTGTCATAACATATGATTCACACTTTGTATTAACGTACAGATTGAATAAGTTATTGGGAAATACTCTATCTTATTATAGAAGTCATCATTGTAGCTGGATGCAATTGAAAACCACACACCTTTGTTGGAATTTGGTGACAACATAAATTTGTTGAATTAAGTAGAATTTACAAACTTGCCATACAGATTAACGATAGAAATTTATGAAGCAACAGAAAACTATGTCACACAGACATTTAGATTCTGTTAGTTAGCAAACAATACACTACAAAATCCCCTGATTTCTGTAAATTAGTTGCTCTCCTTTTTCTGAATGCTTAGGATATTTTATCTGCAGCTTGGCTTTACATACAACACTTAGTTCTTGTCAAGTTCGTTGTTGAGTTAGAAAGTATCTAAAGAAATAAATAGTTGCAGAGAATCCTGTTGCCTAAATAGCACTCATATAAGGAAATTATCTAAATATAGTTTTGAAATCATGGGGGATGCATCACGATCCTGTCTGTGAATTTGAGAGGTGAAAGGCACCAACAAAGCCGCCTGAAGAAGAACATTGTTTCCAGCTTTTCATTCTTTGCCCTGTATGTATGTAATATTGTTGCAGTTGAAACTTTGTAAAACAGAACTGATCAAGACTGTTATTGCGTAAGGTGGTTTGTCCAAGAAAAACATGATGGTTTGTTATCTTAGCCATGAAAATTACTTACATAGTGAATTGCCCATCTGCACAGGCTTGGAATAGGAACAATACAAATGTCACATTTGAACTGATTTTACCATTTTATGAGTTTTCCGGTAAACCATTCATAAAATCAATTTCTGCGGTTGATCTCAGTCACTGGGTTTCCTGAACATTTTTCTTAGGAAGAAAGCTTTCTACTTTTTTCTTTATTGCACTGTTCACAGAGGAGTAAGCTTGACCTTAAACAGACTAAGGACCTAATCATCACATTATCCGCTGTATGTGGGACATGGGTCAGAAGGTTAGCTGGATGCTATGCACAGCGCACTGGGCAATTGCCCAAGTCCCTGGTGCTGCTGCTTTCTTTATGCTGAAAGGAAGGATTCTGAGTGGAAAAAAAGACAGACTACTATGGGCTCTAATTTAAGAATTCTAAGAAATCCATTAAGGTCCACTATTTCTAGAATCATTGAGATAGATGTTATGAAAACTTAATTTTCTTTATGCATTTCTTGCTTATTCATTATGACTTATGTTCAGAACAGGCAAATATAGAGAGGCAGAATGTTGATTATGCTTGCTAAGGGTTGGGAGTGATAGAGGATTGGGGGATAATAGCTAAATTGTACAGTGTATTTGAGGTGATGAAAATGTCCTAAAATTGATTGTGATGATGGTTGACAATTCTGTGATTGTGTTAAAAACCATTAAACTAGACATATTAAATCAGTGAATTATATGTTATATGAATTATATCTCAAAAACATAAATAATAACCTCTTTCCAAGCACATGGCATAAAATATTGTTTAATCTAGTAAATATTGTTTAATCTAGTAACATATAATTAATATATGTTGAGTGCTTAATATGTCCCAGCTATATTAATATATCCTAAATGCAATACATCTATTTAATGCTTTTCATGTATTATATCATTTAATATTCATAACAACACCATGATGTTAGTGAATTATTATTATTACTATTATTATTCTCATTTTATTGATGCAAAAATTGGGACACAGAGGAGTGAAATAACTTTGACAAGAATACACAACTAAATTAGGTATCTCCTCCTGAGTGGAAAGTAGCAAGTCTAATAAAGTGGAACATACTATAATGATAGTAATCTGGAAACACAGTTCAGTTTTTAACACTCTCCTAAAGCACAGAGCAAGAGCTTCTGTGTACTGCATCTTTTCCCAGGTTACAAAATTTCATTTAAACCTTGCAGAGAAAAATGGATCCAAATGATAACACTGGTACCTGAAAAACACACCTGTAAAGTACCTCTAAAACAGCTCCTACATTTATTTTTATAAGTCACAAATTCTGTGTATTTGTTCATAAATGCTCTTTCAAACTTGATTTTGTTCATCAAAGAAACAATTGTATGAACAGCAGACTTAACTACTCAAGCAGAGTTTTTATGTGGTATGTGGTTATGTACTTAAGAATATGAAAAAAATATATGATGCATAATTTCAAGAGTAGCAAATAAAAATGAAAGGTGATAAAATTAGGTACTGACAGACAAATTAATTTATTAATTTATAAAATGAGTCATTTATCCTGTGCTAATCTAGGTTTTATAGTTGCAATTTAAATTTTCAAGTGAGCTTTAAAAATAGATTTATTAAAGGATGCAAGAAGTAAACACAAACATCCATGGGGAGGAAATGAAATCCAACTAAATTCTGAACTGAAAAGTCATAAATCAAAGTTTCTTTCTCAATCTTCATCTAGCTCTCCATCTTTTATCCTCCGTTTATCTGCTTCTTGAAGTAACTCGCATTCCATATGTCCAAATATGGCAGTCCCAATTTTATTTTATATCATAAGTTCTAAACACTGGTTAACTATAAACTGTGTCTTTTAATTCTGAGTCTTGAAAGAAGGAATCTGACAAATCATTGCTTAGCCAATGGATTGTCTAATTTTGGATCGAATTTCGTATATTCCATGGCTGAGGGTACAGAATCCTGTACCATTGGCCCTCTGTCTCTGTGGGTTCCATATCTGCAGATTCAACCAACTGCAGATCAAAAATATTTGAAAAAAATTCCAGAAAGTTCCAAAATGCAAAACTTGAATTTGCCATGTAACACTATTTACATAACATTTACAGTGTATTTGCAACTATTTACATAGTATTTACGTTGTATTAGATACTATAAATAATCTAGAGATAATTTGAAATACACAGGAGGATATGCACAGTTTATATGCAAATACTATGCCATTTTATAAAAGGGACTTGAGCGTCTGAGGATTTTGATATCTGCAGGGATCCTGGAACCAATCCCCCGAGGATATCAAGGGACAACTGTAGTATGTAAATGTGCCCCTCCGAAGGTCTACAGACAGAGCAAGTTTCTAGAAGCTTCCCTGGGATGAATAAATGAAAGATTTGAGAAAATACACCTTTACTTTTTTGTCTAAATTTGCAGCCCAGAAGAGTCAGAAGGCCATATTTCCAGAAGTGTCTTAGCTTTTTGTTCTTTATTACAGGTTATGTCTAAAGAAAGAAGGTTAATATTTTCTTATCTGAACTATTAGTTCTTATCCAAACTATTGCCAAATATCAACCCTGATATAAAGTGTTACCTCAGACCTAAAATTTATGTGTGGGAAAATATAGTTTCCCTTAAACAAGCAATAAAATGAAAATTCAAAAAGAGGAAAAATTACTAGTACCATTGCCAGACAGCTTTTTACATATTAGAACAAATTATTACAATGTGCCTATTATAGGAAAATGACAGCAAAAATAACAAAGTGTTAATGAAGACTGGAACCTGTCATGGTTTCCTGTGCTGTACACTTGTTTTTCTCCAATATGGGGTTAGTCATGGCACAAGTTTTCAAAGTCTTAAAACAAACTTCCAAAGCAATAACTCACAAGAATTATAATAGCAACCTTCGGCATTAACAAAAATATTGTATTTTGTTGATTTATCATATGAAGATGTGCCACACTCTTCATCCTACAAACACATAGCTAGCTGGCGTATTCAAAGTCATTTAGTTTGCTTTTGTATTTGAGGAAGACTACTACATTGGTGAATATTCAAATGTTAGAGCAAGTTCTTTACTATTAAGATAATAAAGTACTTTACAATTAACAAATGTGACAGTAACTATAGGCTTTTTGGCAAGAATTTATATTCTGTAAATGAAATATTTAACCTTTATCATAGTCTACTCCAATCATGTCTTAAGTACTGACAAGATTGGAAGGTACTGTTGTTCCTTGCAGAGAGCAGCTAGGATAAACTGACCAGGGTTCTAGAATGAGAAATTGTGAAGAGGAAGAGTAAGGGCTACTAAATAAATATTTTTAAAAGGTGATTATCTTTCCAAATTGGTATACTGTCTGGATCACTAGAAGTACAAACTCTAACAGCTGTTTTCCAGACATGCACAGCTGTTAGGAATGTGTGGGACTATCAATTTGGGGTTTCTGTAAGGCAATCTAGAAACATCCTTAACAGCTAAACCAACCCCTAAAAAAGTTTTGTTTTTTTTAATTGTTTGCTTATCCTTACCCAGTGTAGGAAAGTTTCAGAAATTTTTAGTAATTGTCATTTATAAAATGAATACAGCTAAGTCCTTATGTAAAACCCAAAACGACTCAGTTCATTTATTTAAAAGTATTTGAATTTAATAAGAACCTTTGCCTGTAGACTGAATGGTTCTACATAATGCCACATAATTTGTTTAATCTTTTTCATTTTTAAGTTGATAGCTTTGGCATTTCGTAGACTGACAAAGGTGCAGAGTTGCTTTTAGATACCACTAACAAGTTGATGTTCATTAGATGGGGAGAAAGACTGTAAATGAAAAAGTTTGAAGTATCATATTTTTAATATTTGAAATTTTATCTAGCGCTAAGAAAATTCTTTAAGAAATTATTTGAGGTCCTAAAAGAAATCTATTAGTGGGGCTTCCCTGGTGGTGCAGTGGTTGAGACGCCGCCTGCCAGTGCAAGGGTCACAGGTTCGATCCCTGGTCTGGGAAAATCCCACATGCCGTGGAGCAACTACACCCGTGAGCCACAACTACTGAGCCTGCGCGTCTGGAGCCTGTGCTGCGCAATAAGAGAGGCCGCGATGGTGAGAGGCCCGTGCACCACGATGAAGAGTGGCCCCTGCTCCCCGCAACTAGAGAAAGCCCTTGCACAGAAACTAAGACCCAACACAGCCAAAAATAAATTAATTAATTTTACAAAAAAGAAATCTATTAGTGCCAGGAAGTATCTTGTCCACTCTTCTTCTGGGAAACAAGAAAAATAGTGTTTACTAGCTGAGGAAATAAAGACCAAGAACAGGAATCAATGGACGTTTCCTATTTTTCTTGCCCTGTTTATTTGAGACACTCAGGTATTTTAGACAAGTTGGAGAAGAAATGTTTTACAAGGTTTTTCTTATAAATAGGGTCCTAGCCCTTAATAGTTTTCATGTAGTTAGAAAGTAAGAGAGTATGTTTCTGCTAATGGACTCCTCACCGTTCTTCCTTGGGCAATAGGATGAGGTGGGAGGTCATAGATTTGAGTGGAGGAATTCAGGCTTCAACAACAAACAGACCTTGGTTCAAATCCCGTTTACACTACGTGTTAACTATATGTTCTTGGAAAGTTACTTGCCTGCTTCCGTGAGTCTCTGTATCTTATTATAAAATCATGGGGGGCTTCCCTGGTGGCGCAGTGGTTGAGAGTCCGCCTGCCGATGCAGGGGACACGGTTCGTGCCCCGGTCCGGGAAGATCCCACATGCCGCGGAGCGGCTGGGCCCGTGAGCCATGGCCACTGAGCCTGCGCGTCCGGAGCCTGTGCTCCGCAACGGGAGAGGCCACAACAGTGAGAGGCCCGCGTACCGCAAAAAAAAAAAAAAAAAAAAAAAAAAAAAATCATGGGACTGTAGACCAACTTTATAGGACTATTGTGATGATTATGTGACAACACGCAGGTAGACTCAACATGTGTCGATGCTGAATACAAATAATTTCCTTATCCTTATCTCTACAGAAGAAATGGGACAGAAACCTTCTCACATTGTAATCACTTTGGGGGCAAAAGAGCAATCGCACTTTTCTATCCTTTAGAGTTTCACTTCGTACTTTATTCACAATCTATATCTATGGATTAAATTAAATTAGATCCACTCCTTACATTAAGCACAAAATTATTAATAGGACAATGTATATTAGTATTCTTCTGGAACATAAGGCCCAAGAAGATGCAAATAAGAGTCAAGGAGCATTTTAAAACCATAAAATTAAAACTATAATTTGAATTTTTAGCACTTAAAGCAAATTAATTGATCAAAGTCTGTGCCATCCTGGCCTTTTTGTGTTTCCATAATATTCAAGACATTTGATTCTATAAATCATTGTGACCTTGATAAATTACTCAGACTCTACTTTTAATTCCTGCATTTATAAAACAAAAGGATTTAACTAACAGTCAATTAGATGATGTCCAAACTACCTTTGATTAAAAACTATTATAATTGTGGGACCTATAAACACTAAAAGTTTTTCTGTAATACTTGGTTCTCTCATGCTGTTCATACAGTATTTTTCTGGACTTGATTTTTTCTTTCAATTTTATGTTCATAAGGTTTATCAATGTGATGTCTGTGGTTGTATGTCATTCATCTTCACTGCTATATTATTATAGTAGTAATATTTTATTACTCATATAATTTTATTATTCACAATATAATATTTTATTATGAATATACTAAAATTGATATATGCCGCCTTCTGTAGATTACACATTTAGATCTACACATATTTTCATAATAATTGAGATCAAACTGTATCTGTAGTTGATATTACTTTTTGCTACTTACATTTTAAGATAATTCTGCATGTTAATTAAAAATTCCTTGTGAAGAGAATTTTGACTATATGACTTTTGTTTATGTATCATAATTTCCTTATGCCATCCTTTAATGATAGAACTTGATTTTCCTCCAGTTTTCCCTGATAAGAGTAACATCATGAATATCTTCACATTAAAAATTGTTCTTTAATGCTTCATTTTATATTATTTCCTAAGGAAAGATTCCCAGAAATAGAAATATTGATTCAAAGGGAATAAGTGTTTTTATGACATTTTACTACTTATTGCAGATTGCTTTTATGAGACTGAACTATATTTTACTTCTACAAATTCCATATGAAAATAGCTTTTGACTGCATCCTCTTGTGCTTGGGTATTTTCAGAAACAAACAAATAAAAGGCAAATAAAAACTTTGCCAATTTGTTAGGCAAAGATTTGTATTATATTATTTTCATTTGCATTAGTAAAATGGATGGTAATTCATTATTTGTTTTCTTCTCTTTTATAAAGTGTCTGTTTATATAATTTGCCCATTTAATCCACTGCACACTTCTTTTTTTTGTTTTTTAATTTTAAAAAGGAGGCAGGATTACTATTCTTCAGTGACTCATTTGATCATGCAGATGGTGCCAACCATAAAATGGTTTGTTTTCTGAACTGAATTGATTACTTTCTTGTGAAAGAACCCAGGGAAATGAATTCTAAGTGATGTGGCTTGTCCAATTCCCAGAAGCATAATGATTTCAGTAGAAAGAGTTATTTTTGGTGATGGAGTTTTCAGAAGAAAATATTTATGTATCTCTGAAAAGTCAGTTTTCACATGCAAATTTACTCTTCTGCATTATATAAAGAGTCCAGTTGTGGAATTGCCTCATATTTTTTCATCACTGACATTTCAATGTCCTTTTATCTCTTTCTAATCTCTTTTTCTGTTTTACTCAGCTCATGCAAACCAACAAATATTGGACCCAGACCAAATTTCTAAAGATGTTTACTAAACTTTTTCCCCCTCTTACAAATGAATAAGCATTGCTTTCAAAAAGCCAAGTATATGAATTAGATCTTAGCATTACATCCGTGACACTCACTTTTCTTTTCTAATGACTTCTCTCATCTTACTACACATTTTAAATGACTCCCATTTCTACTCACTCAGTGCAATGATCTCTTTCTAATCATAATTAGTTTTACGACAGATACTCATTAACAAATAGAGGTTTTAAGCATGTTCAAATAGATGATAAATTTCAGTATTTTGTTGATGGTTAGTTCAAGGATGTTGAAGTCAAACCATTCTGGTTTAAAATTCCTTTAAAAAGTAGTAAAACTTTTATGCTGTGTAATCTACTAGTTGTATAACACTGGACACTTCTCTGAGCTATAGCATTGCGAGGATTCAATGACATACTTAGAAGAATTGTTTTGCACAATGGATGGCAGAGAGGAAGCACCCACTCACTGGTTGCTATCATAAGTTACCTAAACAATTTTAGTATCTTTTGTTTGCCATCATTTGGGGAGGGGACCAAAACCCCCCACACTTTATAAAATAAAACAAAAAAACTCCAAACAACAAATTGTTTATTTAAAGAAATATGTGCAAATTTTAGTTGTTAGATTAGTGGAATACCTTCTGGATATTTATTTTTCTGGTTTGTCATGAGGGTAAACCCTAAGGCAATGGTTTTCAACCTGTGTTTCATAGAGTTTGAAGATTCTGCAGACTTAACTTAGGGGTTCATAGCAGCAGAGACCAAATGGGTAGGAGTCCATCCCTCCTCTGCCAGAGCAGCTCCACTTTTATCTTTTTTTTTTATGTAGAGAGAGTATTTTGTTTTTTGTAGGAGGCTGCTGTTTTGCTTCTAGATGTCAAAACTTCTCTGAGATTGGTCTCTCAACTCTCTGAGTCTATCAGATATTTTGGAAGATGGGCAGGAGAAGAAGCACAATTTGTGGGTCCCATGCAAAATGAAAATGCAGGGCCCTTTGCTGGAAAATTATTAGGATGTTAAGACATTGACTGCAGGCTCTTGAAGTCTGGGGCTTTTCTAAGTGTACAGCCCCATTCAGCTATACAGGTAGCACACCCATGAAGCCAGCCCTGAAGATGGGACAGAAAGAGGCCCAGGCAGACACTTCTGTATAGGATTCTACGAAGGGAAGGAGGCAGCGTGTTGCCAAATGCTCATCCAAATCTGCGGGTTCCTCTTCCCCACTTCTGCCACCAGGACTGCTGAGCTTCTTAGCCACTGACTAACATGCTGACATCGTTTGCAGGAATCACACCACCATAACCCTGTTCTGATGGAAAACAACGAAAAAGTAAATCAGCTTTAACATGTCAAACTAGGAGAAATGGAAAGTATTTGAATAGCTGTTTTTAGGTTACAAATATTCTTAAAGTACTCTCCGCTTCATTAAAAAGACTAATAGGGCTTCCCTGGTGGCGCAGTTGTTGAGCGTCCGCCTGCCGATGCAGGGGACGCGGGTTCGTGTCCCGGTCCGGGAAAATCCCACATGCCGCGGAGCGCCTGGGCCCGTGAGCCATGGCCGCTGAGACTGCGCGTCTGGAGCTTGTGCTCCGCAACGGGAGAGGCCACAACAATAAGAGGCCCGCGTAAAAAAAAAAAACCAAAAAAAGAGACTAATAAAACATTTTAAAATATCCATTTCAAACTGGGCGGATTGACTCTGGGAGGTATCCAACCCCTAGTAGAAAGAATCACTTGAGCATGAGTGTCCAGTAAACTGTTCCATGGTTAAATTTTTTCCTTTTTTTTAAATACAGGCAGAACAATAAGTCTTGTGTATTTCATTGGACTGATAGCCCAGCAATGTCAGAGCTATATCCATAATGATGCAGAGCACATGTGATGGTGTTTAAACTTTATGTGTCTCTACCTTAACTTGAGACAAAAGCTCTTGTGGCAAAACAAAACAGACAAACACAAAAAAGTTTCTTTCCTAGACAAGGTTCATTTTTCAGCCTCTTTCTCCTGGATCTATTTCAAGGATGCCATATCTGAAAGATTTTCAGATTCCACTATCTATGAGCTTTGATTTAGTAGGCTTACTCTTCAGGATATCAGGCTGCCAGATGTCAGATCCTGCCAATTTCTCTTTGATAGGCTATTCCCTTGCAATGTGGAAGCTGTATTGTAAAGAGTCTTTTTTGTCGGAGGACTCTTATAAAAACAATACAAAATTAAAACAGTAAGCCCTTGAAATCTGTTAGAGAGGTACAGCAAATACAACATCTGACATAAGGTCCAAACTTCCTTCTTTACTGATTTAGATGCTGTGTTGATCTGCCCAGATCTCCCCTCAGGACCGAGGCATTCGTTCCCCAGCCGCAGGAAGGATGTCCGCTCAAGGCTTGCATCTGAGTTCCTCCCTGGGAGTTGCCCTGGTCTAGGAGGACCACCTTCCCAGGTCACCCTGCCTTTGATGACTGGCAGACACAGAGTATAAAGGCTGATCCTCTCACCCCAGCTGAGAACACCTGTGAAGGCTATGCCAGCTTGAGGGCTTCCTATGGAGTTCACTGAGGCTTTTGTTGTAGTTGGATCACAGACTTCTCCCTCGACCCAGTCCAGTCCTGCTTTCCCCTTGGTCCCACAGGTGTTAATCCCAATAGCAGGACCAGCTACATAATTTGTGGCACCCAGTGCAAAATGAAAATACATCCCCTTGGTCAAACAGCAGGAAAAAAGTTCCATTAAATGTACTAAAATATAAAGCTTTTACCTTTTTTCCATGGTCTCTCTCTACTTTGTTTAATTTGCTGCTTGATGTTATTCTAAGTAAAAAAAATTAAACATTTTAATTATTACAGTGAATTTTACTGTTCATTTTATATTGTACAATGTCTGTTTTAAATGCAAACATAAAAGCATTTAAATCACATGTAGAATCACTGAAATTACACAATTCAATTTTTTATTCCTCATGCATACATTCTAGTCATCTCTTCCTTTGTGCTCCCTTTGTATCTTTATGTCTTCTATGCAAGGACTTTGTCTCACCATTACATAGGATAAAGTAAAGGCATAATTTAGACAGTCATGGGTTGGGAGGTATGGAGAGCTCACTAATATATTGTTCTGGAAAGTATTTTTTATCAGTATTTCTTTCCTAAATTTTTATTAGCTATGATTCCATAGTAAGAAAAGCTTCCCCAAAGAAGAGAAATATTGGTTTCCCTTTAGAAATTCCATGACAGGCCATAGTATTGTTTATAAAAATCATTTAAAACATCTAATGCTTTTTGATTGTGCATAATATTTAGGTAATGTGATCAGTAATGCATGCAGCATGCCTTCATATCAAAGTAATTCAATTTGGAGAATAAGAATTTTAATTATTTATGGGTTAGATAAATGAGACTGGAACCTATTCTTTAGGAGGTAATATACATCTTTGAGAATTTCTTTTACAAGTCTCAAAAATAATGAACTATATACATTTGTCACCAATTATATGAATCAGAAATTTATGAACGTTTTCACAGTTTCAGTGCTACATAATTTATTTCCAAGGCATATTCTTAGTGTATATATGACTTCTATTATACTTCATTAATATAAAATAGAAATATGTTTATTAAAAGCATGACCATAACAACTTTAGTGGAAATAAAATATATGAATATAATCTTTTGAGAAATATTTTGTTATATTATTTGGAAGGACGTATTGATATTCCACTATTTAATTATGCTAAGAAAGAAAGTACAATTCTCTGTTTATAGATCACTACTACTTATTACTGAATTAATTAATTAAGGTCATATTTATATGCTTTTTTCTTTACTAAGTTCAGGAGAGATATTATATTTGAGTTTTTCTATAAAATAAAAAATATTCTTCATTTTACCAGTCAAAAAAGGGAATCCTTTTAAGAGGTGTTTCATAACCAGTGCACACATATCTCTTGGAAGGAGACAAGCCTAAACACACTAACCATTTAGCACTGTTTTTGATCTTCCCCAGTGTGCTTGAATTTCAATGACAGTTTTCACCACCCAAGTAGAGTCTTACTTTACACGGTCTATGGACACTTATCTTTCTCACTGGAATTGCAATTGGGATCTTAACTACCTTAGTCATAGACGTTTGCTTTCTATTTAGAAACATCTACACGGTTTGTTTGGCTTTAACATATACAAAGGAAATTTTTCAGGAGATGGTTTTTCAATTTTAATCTAATGCTTTCTTCAGCAGGCAGCTTTATTTAGAGGTTCTTAGTATTGTATAATTGCTCTTTTCAGAGCATTAACTCTGTTTATTCTTTCTGATTTCTAAAGTTACCTATTGCCTTAAGTCATAGCACCTTAATATAGTAGGGGGCCCTGAGGACAAGGTTACTGCAGGAGAATAGGAATATAATATTATCCAAAATCTATCCGCTTTCCTATCTTTGATAAATCTTAGGCCTTAAGCTACCCATCATTACAAAAACAGACCTACTTATGGATGGGGAAATAGGACCAAGTTCAAACCTTTATAAATGGACTTATAGAAAAGTACATTTGAAAGTTCTCATTTGGAGTAGGCCCCAAATGAATCAAATAAATTATTTCAGGGTGCTCTGAAGTCATCAGGCCATGAAAGTTTTGATTCAGTGTCATGTGGAAGACCATGTTTAGTGGCAGATGCAACAAGAGAAGAGGACAATGAGCCAGAGCAAAAAGCTGGCATCAGCAGATGGAGCAGAGCTATAAAGTATATCTCATCTGTATCTATACCTATAAGGATAGATACAGTTGAGATATACTTTATAGACATTGATATATGTATATCAATGTCTATGTTTATACCTAAAGTCATTACCATGGACAACAATAAATATAGAATAAGAGGTTGGTAAATATTATGTATAAATAGAGCCAATCCAAGGTAGGGGATATCTAATCAGACATGAGGTGTTTGAAACCAGCAAGCCAGCTTTACTTCCCTCAATCAGTGAGAGGACAGAAGCAGAGTGTGGGAATAAACAAAACTTTTGTACTGGGCATGAAAGAATAGAGGATGGTAAAGTTAAGACAAGAATAAGATTTTACATTCAATATAGGTAAAACATTTTATTAAAAGTATAATCAGAGTTGGATTATTTCTATTATTGTAGGAGCTACCTACTTCTGGTTATTAGTAACTCATTTGGCAAGTGTGTGCCAGTACTGTGAGGCATTGTCCATGTGAGGTGACTCTAAGATTTAGGATATCCAAGACGAGATGGCCACACATTTCCAACATAGGGAAATATGGCAAATCTTGTTTATTAACTCAATAAGAGTTAATAAACCTAATGGTCCCAAGTGGCCTTACATTACCCTCTGAATTTGGAACAGGCCACCAAACCTTCTTTAATAAATTTAATCAATTTTGTAATGGGAAAGTTTCTGCACACAAGATAAAAAATGTTTACAATGCATTCACCTCTATTTAGAAATAGACAGCAATTGATACATATTTGAATGAAGCTTTAGAAATTGAAATTTATTTAATTTGATTCTGTCAATACTTGTTAAAAAAAGAAATAGTGATAATACTATCTGCATTTTGTAGATAAATGAATGTTTCAGAGATCACATACCCAATAACTTTCCTATGCCTAATGTAGAAGAAAGCCAAGAATAATAACGAGAAATACATCTTCTCATCACTGGCTAAATAATACTAAAGCAAACTTACATTCACTAAAGCTACCAGATTCCAGTCACTCACCTTTTCCTTACTACTTACCTGATTTTGTTTTTGTTTAATTAAACCTATATAGAATACATGTAACGTACTATTTAATTTTCTTAAAATAGAACATCAATGGTATCCATTCCATTGGTAGTATGGAAGTAAGGGAACTCTCTGGATCAGCAAACTTTTAATACTGTAAAGGGCCAGAGACAAAATAGTATGAGTTTTGTTGACCACATGATCTCTGTCACAACTACTCAACTCTGAATAGGCAATGTATAAACAAATGGGCATGGCTGTCTTCCAATAACATTTATTTACCAAAACAGACCTTTGCTTTAGATGGTGAGGTGAGCAGTTTTTCTTACTGAATGTCAAAATACCTAAATCGTCCCCAAAGCAAAGGAAACTCTAGCCTACTACTTACATACTTTAGGAATGATTTTAATGTCCTATACCTATATTCAGCAGTTTCTACCCAGAAATCAAGAACTCTGCATGGAAAAATAAGGCTGAAAAATAAAGGGTGAAATCAGATCACATATAGCAAGAAGTGAAAAATATTTCCAAGATGGCTTATGAATTTTTATATATACATTTACAGTATATCTTTTTTTAACCATTATATTATTATCTGAATTTAGTGTCATTTTAATGGAGACAATGGAATTTCTAGGAAAATTTTTTGGAGTAATGTACATGAGTAGTTAAAAATGTTTCTGGGATAATATATTAAAATTTTATAAATAGAAAGAATAAACTTAAGCTTAGATGTTGGCAAATTCTAATGATAGATCAATTTTTAAAAATGTTTTCATGAAATATATGAGTGTGCTTACAATCTAAAGATTAGTTTATTTTAAATTTGATTTTATTATTCTATTTGTCATATTTATCAAAGATTATCAATTTTTGAGAAATACTTTAATTCAGAGATTTTAGTTAAATTTTTGAACTTATGTAACTTTCTTTGAGGTCATCATCAAGGTTATTTTTCTTAGGTGTATCTGAACTATAAAGCTGGAAAATGTTGATGCAATTTAGAAATGAATCACATTCGCCTCCAGATATTATCATAACAGAAAGGCATGGCCAAGAAAATTGGAGAGTATACGTATTCCATTGAGATTTTCTGCATTCATATAAAAGCTAAGATACTTTGAGTACCTTAAGTAGCTTTCTACTTTGCCTAATTAATAATATTACCTCTAATAATATACTCAAAATTCATATACATAATTCAATAATTTATATAGAATCCAGTAAAGTATATTTATATCTTATAGTGAGAAAATCTAGGAAATCATGATTCCTACACACATATACATATCTAATTTTTTAATCGGGCCTTTTCTTTTTTTATCAACATATGTAAAAGAACATGCAATATACTTAATAATATTTTTATTTATATATTTTTCTGATTTTAAATGAATTTGTGCACATTTAAAATGTTTTGAATAATATGAAAAGGAAAATAATTATTTAAAATTTGTCTATAATCTCATTGTAGGGTATACATTGTTTTTTCCTTGGTTGGTTTGCTGCCCAGTAGCCAGTCTTCTTTTTCAGAGTAACAGCTCAATCATTTTTTTTATAGGAAATCATAATTTCCCATTTATCATTTCATATGGTGGAGGAGCAAGCATTTGACCTAGCCTAAACTAATCAAATTTATTCTTTTCCCACAGCCACACCGACTGGTTCAATATTAAGCAAGTGACCCAATTGGAATGAGGAGGAATCAAGCTTAGGACTTTTGTTGGAAATATTGGGAAATAGAAGTGCTTTTTTTTTTTTGATGGTGTCCACTAACAATTAGGACGCAATCTTGTGGTACGGGACCAATATGTAGAGTTTGAGAATCAAGTCAAGAGAAGAAGAAAGGGAACTGTGCATTGAAGACATAATGGAAATTTTCAGTTATATCAGCTAATAAAGCCCACCCTCCCTCACCCACTTAACTTTTCAATTGTTTGTTTTTTGCTTAAGCAAGTTTGAGATTGTTTTTGTCCCTTACAACTGAAAGTGTCCTGACTAGTATACCCAGTATCTACAGATGATTACTAGACACAGTTTATTTTCTTTCCTTTAAGTGTTTACAGATAAATATATAGATACACTTATCATTATAATTTTTTACCAAATTATATGATAATTTAAGACAATTAAACATTAAATTACATGACTTTATTTTATCTTATATAGCTTTAATTAAATAATATGGTATATTGACAGAAAAAGATAGGTAAATTCTCAAAGAACTTTTTGTTACTAGAAGAAAAAAAATCAATCTATCTTTCAATTTAATACAAGAAAGACAAGAAAAAAATAAAACATAGAACAATACATATAAAACACAGTAAAGAACAAGGCGATATAATAATCAATCAAGAAGGTGGAAAAAGACAAAACATATCAAAGGTAAAATAATACAAATGGCTTAACATTTCTCATCAAAGGGAAACACTTCATAATAGAGACTTTTCATTTTATTAGTTTGAAAAAAATTTTAAATATCATCGTTGTTAGAGGTTCCATAACTTTATCATTCTTGTGCTACTAGATGGAATTCAAATTGTTTTAACCTTTCTAGAGGACATTTGGTGAAGAATATTGTGATCTAGAGGTTTGACATGTTTTATTTTAGATCTCATTCTCCTTTTTTTCTGAACTTGGGAACAACTTTTTAAGGTTATACTCTATACTATAGATTTAATTTTGATTGTATCATTTCTAACCTTTATGAACATGGGTCCTGTATCCAAAGTGCAGAACTCTGGAGGGCAAAGAATATTTAATATGTAATTTTATATCCACAAAAACTATAAAATGGCTTTCATGTAAATATATTGTGAATAACTTTATTTTGATGCTAATATTTTAGACACACATGATTTATGTAAATAAAATATATTAGTCCATTATCTTAAATAACTCATTGATAAAATGCTCTTTTTTTACTCAAGACAAAAATCACATGTATCCGTTGGTTTGAGACGTGCCATTGTCAGAATAAAGTTAAAGAAACCACTATTTTAATTTGTGTGATGTTTATGTGAACTTAGTAGAAAACTTTAGTATTGGAAATTAGAAAAATAATAATAGTTACTTTATTTTGAATTATCATGTGTAAGACAATCTACTAAAAGACATATGCGTTCTCATTTAATTTTCTAACAGGTAGATGTAATTATCATTGTGTTGGGTTGCAACCTTGGGAGCTTCCCCAGGTGAAATCTGAAGCTGGCCCCCCAACACAGAAGGCAGGGAAGAGACTAAAGAAAGAGGCAAACCACTCCAGATTGGTAGGTGGAAGGTTTAATAAGCCAGGGAACATACCTATGAGGCTTGTCTTGGGCAGCTGTAAGACAAGTAGATCTCCCCCACCTGCTTTGTTACAGGATTGCCTGACATTAACTACTATGTTAATCTGCCTCAGAGGAAGTAAAATTTGAGCTAATTATTAACAAATAAATAGGGAACAATAAAATAGAAACAGAGGTAGGGAGGAAAGGAAGGGTATTCCAGGTAGAATAAATATCATATGGTTATAAAGATGTGTTATTAAAGTAGCGAACTTCTAGCCTTCCCACAGAAGTGTGTGATAAATTAACAGGAATATATATATAGATCAACATCACTCTTTGAGAACAGAACATATTATTATGGTGATGGAAATACAATTAAGACTATGTTAATCATTTCAATAAAACGTTACTTGCTGTCTATTACATTAATATCATAAAACTTCTTTAAATTAGATATGGAAAATTTAAACAGCTCCTCAAATATCTCCCCCCACAAAAGAGGGTAAATATTGACTAAAACAAAATGTGATGTTTAGTTCACCTCACTCATTTAACATTTTAAACTACTCAATGTGCATTTTTTATGTTATTTGTAGCTCTGGAAATTATATTTGTATTTTACAGAATCCATTAAACATCTATATCTGTGCCTTCTAATATAGTAGCCTCTAGTCATGTATGGCTGTTGGACATTTGTAATGTGACTGGTTAAACCAGTTTAATGTGACCAGGAACATAATTTTGAATTTTACATAGTTTTAATAAATTGAAATGTAAAAAATGAAGCAGTAAAAAATATTCATCCATTAAAAACAGCTTTATTGTTTTGGTAAGACTGCATGGCACTTTAACCTTTGCAAGACATAAAACATTATTATTGTGTGTACATTGGGTATGTACTTCATTTTTAGTATTACACATAAACACATAGCTGATCTAGTTGGTGTTAACAGATTGTTTGAATGATTATTTCTACACAGTGATGGAACACTGTGTAGAATTGAACATTTTATGCAGAGTTATAGTGATACCTAAGTAAATCATAATTATTTAAAAAATGGAAATACTTATTATCTTAATTATATAATTATATAATTATTGAATTTTTAAATAATTAAAAAATTAATTTAGAATAAGTATGCACTACTGATGCAGAATCAAGTGGAGATGTAGAAATTATATAGTTATAGCTAGAAAACATCAATGGAAAAGAGACTAGTAGAAGGTATTGTTATTGAATTGGTCGACAGGACCCACGCTGGGGTCCTAGCCTGTGTGGCGTGCAAGACCCCTTGTCTCTGCCACAGAGGTTCTTTTTCCAATCAGATTCGTGCAGCCAATAACAAAACCAGTGCTGAGACTGGAACAGCACAAGATTTATTCGATGGCCAAAGAAGGGAGAAGTGGCAACCTAGCTCACAAATCAACTTCTCAACCCAATTCAGGCAGAGACACCAAATACATAAGAGGGTCCAGCTAAAAGGGAGGGAATTGGAAAGAAAGGGAGGAATATTCATGAGTTACCCAAAAATAGGGGTGTGGTTTGGACCTGGAATTGATGCAACTCTTCTTTTCAGTCCTTTTTGTATGGGATTTTCTGGTTGATGTCATGGCAATCATCAACTGTCATGGCACTGATGGGTGTGTCATTTAGCACGCTAATGTACTACAACGAATGTATAATGAGGCTCAAGGTCTACTGGAAGTCTAATCTTCTGCTATCTTGGGCCTAGCTGGTTCCAACCAGTCCTTGTTTTTTCCTCTTTGCAGCTTCTTCCTGAAACTTAGATAAGTGTACAGTAATCGGTTTCTATTCAAGGTAGGGCCAGGGGTATGATTCTGGGGCAACAGGCTTAGTAAGAGTATGTCACAAATCTAATGATGAATGGCAGTGTGATTTGCAGTGGCAAGAGCAAAATGATAAAGCTGTTGTGTAAAAAAATTTAATGATAATAAAGTGGACAATAAGAGTTAATATCAGAAAATAGAGAATTTGATAAGATGTTTTCTCTCAATAGTCTAAAAAGAATCAATGAAATTGTTCATCTGAAATCAAAATTAAATTCTAAAAAAAATTTAAAGTAATTATAACAGGATGTGATCTTTCAGCTTTGACCAGATGTAAAATTGCTTATATTCTTGCATGTGTACACACACAAAAACATACACACACACATTTTTAGATCAAAAGATGGCAAATTATTATTTTAGTTATTAAAATTTCCTTACAAAATTATAAGCAAAAGATTAAAATCTGTTTTGTAAAAAGTGAATGATCTTAAGTTAAGCCACCAAACATTTGCTTGTGGAATATAAATCCTTTCTAACCATAAAGAAAATCAACTGATTTAAACAGTTAAAAAAAAAAAATCAAGTACCTGATGAGTCATGCAATATGAGCTACAGCTCAATTAATATTTTGGTTGTGTTTTGTCTCAGAGGTCTGACAAATGTATGGTGGCATATAAATTTATAGCCTAAAACATCAAATTTGTGGAGTAAATGTTTTGAAACTTCAACATAACAATGAAGAAGTTTACCTAGAAATGAAAAAAAATTAGTTCCATTTTGATGGACAGAGTTCCAGCTATGTTAAGTTAAAAAAAAATCAAATTTAATGGTATTTTATTACAAGAGATTGAAATATCTTTTATTGCTTTATTCTATTACATGATATACTTTAAAATACTGGAGCTCAGTTTTCTGAGGCAGATCCTAAGAAAAGTGTCATGGTTACAGTTGTCAAAAATTGTTCAGCATATGTGAAGACTATGAATCTTCACCAGTTTATAGAACTGCTGAAAGAAATAGAAAACAAGGACTTTAATGATCTTGTTATTTGTCAATGTTATTGATTGAACTATGGAAAAGTTTTACAATGAGTTACTATGCTGTTATTTTTATTTTGAGATTTTCTTAACAACAAAAGGAGTAATTGAAAAATATTCAAAAATGGCAGCATGACTTATATTCTCTCACTGCTTATCACACTATATAGGAACAAGATAGTTTCAAAGCTCCAAGGAAAGGAAAGCTTATTCGTCACCTAGACAGATAATGTTGACAGAATTTATGTTGAATTAAAAATTTTTCATAATACAACTCAATAATAAAGATTTGACATTTTCTACCATGAATCTATGTGGAGATTTAAATTGTAATCCAGTGTTATATAAATTGACTGCCAAAACGACAAGAAAAATTTGAAGAACAATTTTTAATATCAATACATTTAGAATTGCTTTTCAACTTATTCAATATTTTGAATTCAATATTAATAACATTGAGTTGACACAAGACTTAGTGATATAGGTTTGAAACTAATATACTTTTGCTTCACAGCAAAATCAATTCTAAAAAAGGTAATACATTGAATATATTTGGTTTAGTAAAATACTTTAATTTCATATATCTACTTTTTCACTGTGGCTATTAGAAAATTTTAAATTATATGCGTTCTTCACATTGTATTTATATTGAATGGCACTACCCTACATAAGCTAAAAAAATTTTGATTGTTCTTCTAGCATTGCTGATGAATGGATTATTTTTCCCTCTATTATATTTGATTGGAAAATCAGACAGGATTATGCAAACTCCTTCCCTATCTCACTACTTTTAAATATTCACTAAGCAGGAAATGTCATTATATAGCTCAGGCTCTGTATTGAATAGTCATTCTTTGGTCTTTTTCAAAGTACAGCATACAAAAATACAAACTGAACAATATGATAGATACATTATGAGACTGGAAAATCTCTATGCTTATTTATATGTGGAATTACCATAATTGCTTAGGTCATTTTCATCAACTTGTCTGATTCTCTTGTGGATCAGTTTTCAATGGCGGCTTTCCAAATAAAGTCATATTCCTTGCCTCAACACCTTGTCTCCGATTTATTGGCATGTCATGCGGCAAGGAGAGCAAGCTTGGACTTGGTAACAGTTGTAGTAGAAGCAGTAGTAGTAGTAGTAGTAGTAAGAGGTAATATTTATTGAGTAGATATTATGTTCCAGGCATGGTTCAGATGCTTTGCAAGTATTTACATGTCTAATCCACACAACCACCTGTGGAGGAGGTACTATTACTGTCTGCATTTTATATACAAGTAAACTAAGCACAGAGAAACAAATTGACTTGCTGGAAGTCAAACAGCTAATAAGCAGTAGGAGTTTACTCACTAATACTCTGTGCCCTAAAAAGTAAGAATATGTTAATAGAAAGTATCAGTGACATTAAGGGACGCAATCAATAAAGACCTAAATGTAAGACTGCACACTGTAAAACTTTTAGAGGAAAACATAGGAAGAACACTGTGACATAAATCACAGCAAGATCTTTTTGACCCACCAGGTAGAGTAATGGAAATAAAAACAAAAATAAACAAATGGGACCTAATGAAACTTAAAAGCTTTTGCACAGCAAAGGAAACCACAAACAAGACGAAAAGACAACCCTCAGAATGGGAGAAAATATTTGCAAATGAATCAATGGACAAAAGATTAATCTCCAAAATATATAAACAGCTCATGCAGCTCAATATTAAAAAAACAAAAAACCCAATCAAAATTGGGCAGAAAACCTAAATAGACATTTCTCCAAAGAAGACATACGGATGGCCAAGAGACACATGAAAAGCTGCTCAACATCACTAATTATTAGAGAAACGTAAATCAAAACTACAATGAAGTGGGCTTCCCTGGTTGTGCAGTGGTTGAGAGTCCGCCTGCCGATGCAGGGGACATGGGTTCATGCCCTGGTCCGGGAAGATCCCATGTGCCATGGAGCAGCTAGGCCTGTGAGCCATGGCCGCTGAGCCTGCACATCCGGAGACTGTGCTCCACAACGGGAGAGGCCACAACAGTGAGAGGCCCGCGTACTGCAAAAAAAACCAAAACAAAACAAAAAAAAAACTACAATTAAGTATCACCTCCCAACGGTCAGAATGGCCATCATCAGAAAATCTACAAACAACAAATGCTGGAGGGGGTGTGGAGAAAAGGAACCCTCTTGTACTGTTGGTGGGAATGTAAATTGATACGGCCACTATGGAGAACAGTATGGAGGTTCCTTAAAAAACTAAAATAGAATTACCATATGACCCAGCAATCCCACTACTGGGCATATACCCAGAGAAAACCGTAATTCAAAAAGAGTCATGTACCACAATGATCAATGCAGCACTATTTACAATAGCAAAGTCATGGAAGCAACCTAAATGCCCATCGACAGACAAATGGATAAAGACGATGTGGTACATATATACAATGGAATATCACTCAGCCATAAAAAGGAACGAAGTTGGGTCATTTGTAGAGACGTGGATGAATCTAGAGACTGTCATACAGAGTGAAGTAAGTCAGAAAGAGAAAAACAAATATCGTATGTTAACGCATATATGTGGAACCTAGAAAAATGGTACAGATGAACCAGTTTGCAGGGCAGAAACAGAGGCACAGATGCAGAGAACAAACGTATGGACACCAAGGGGGGAAAGTGGTGAGGGGGGGTGGTGGTGTGATGAATTGGGAGATTGGGACTGACATGTATACATTAATATGTATAAAATAGATAACTAATAAGAACTTGCTATATAAAAAAATTAAATAAAATTAAATTTAAAAATTAAAAAAATAAATAAATAAAATTAAAAAAATAAGACAGAAGAAAAAATAAAAGTAAAATATTTCCTTTCAATTCTTTTTAAATTTAAAAGGACACCATGTTTATATTTATTTTATATCAGTACACCTTTTCTGCTGGTTAGGTTACCTGTGACAACCCTCCATTTTACTATATGGAGCATTTGTTTCCCAGATTAAAGATTTACAATTGGAAAACACCTTGAAAATGTATTTAGCTATGATTGTGCTCACTCACCCCTTTGTTTCTTTATTTGGTTCCCAAGTCAAGAATCAATTTTTGACAGGTATCATGCTGCTCAATATGAGTGTGTGAGAAAGGTAACAATTTAAGGTCACGGATCTTGCTTTCAGTTGTCTTCAGCTTATAAATAGGCTTCTTGGCCAATATATATTTTATACACATACACACACACACACACACACACACACACACACACACTCATACAGTTTATACAACTCAAATCCTCTTGAGTCCTCTTGTATTGGCCTTAGGTCATTGATTTCCAATTATGAAACATTCCTCCATTTCAAAACATGCTTTGCAAAACCAAGCTGACACTGGGGAATTTTAGGCAGAGCTCCTTCTGGAGGTCCGGTAACATTTTCCTTTTGAAGCCTTGAGGATGAATTAAATAACATTCAAAAGCCATTTCTGAAAACAAAGTTCTATTCTGAGAGCAACCAAATGATTGCCCTCAAATAGTTTCCTTTAATAAGAGTATGCAATTTTAATTACGTTTCTAAGGAGACTATGCCTAGAGTTCTGAGAGAAATAACAAACATAACAGTATTTGCATTTACATAGTACTTGCTTATCAAGAGTTTAAAGTATTTAAATAAATGCCATTGTGTTTATTCAGATAAAATCCTGAAAAGAGGCGTCTGAGTCACATTATCAGAGGGGTTACTTTTATCTGTTTGTTCTCTGTATTTGTTAAGGAGAGATTTTCTTTTCCTTGTGGGTCTCAGAAACTGAATCATTCTGCCTACCAATAAAGAAGAAAAATGAATTTTATGTCAAATATCATAACGTAATAGAAAATATTTACTGTCACCATCTAGCTATTTACCATCATAATAAAAATCATTAGACAATAATACACTCATAACTGTTTTTAACAGAAATGTACTTACTTGATTTCAATCTTTGAGCTTTCTGCTCAAAAACAATGTTTACTAGCTGTTTTCAATTTTAGCTGAATAACATTATTCTGAAGTCTGTACTGCTACATACATGTTCATAGTTCTGTAACCTCCTCAGGCAGGTCATCACGCTATAACTTGTGATTCATCCTATCATTTCATTAATATAATTACCATATTCCTATAAGTATAGAAAAATCATGACAGAGTCCTTTCCCTGTTAGATTTTTTATCATCTCTTTATATCTCCCATTTATCTCTAGTGAGTATATGAACATTGTGGCTAAGTTGGATATTATTTTGTCAAATATACTAAAGAAAAAAACCTTTTAGTCACAAATGCTGCCATAATCCACTTTATGCATGAAGAGAGGCAAATGAACTATAAAATGATATACCTAAAAAAGCAATCATAAATAAAACACTGGTTTCTAGTCTGATAACTTTTTTTTCATTTTCTTCAATTATATTACTCTAATTTTAAATTTGGGTACAAATAAATGTTGCTGATTGAATACATTTGTTTGAAAGTGCCTAACATTCTTTGTAGCCAAACAATAAATGTGAGTGTCATTCCTTTTTGCTTCCAGAAGAAGACAGATTAGAGAATAAAAGTTGAAATATGCTCTTGGGATTTAAACTGCTGAGCTATAACTAAATTCAAAGCAAATAGATATATCATAACACAGATATTTATCACTGTATAATGAATCACTTTATACCTAATTACTTTAAAAATAGTCATGATGATCTTTGAGGAAACTGGAAGACAAGAAAAGTTATGAAAGATTGGGATAGGAAAAATATGCTTGTTTGTGAAATAAGGACTCAGAGAACACTACACAGATTATAGAATAGATTCATAAAGGGAGGCTTTGCAAGCACCTAAACAGATTGGAGAGCATTCTTCAAATTGCCTAGGTGTGTCAGAACATTGTGGGCAGTTACAAATTGGAAAAGTTGCTCCCCACTTCCTTCTTATGACCCAGCATCTAAGTAGCATGAACACCTGGTGGGAACTCAATACATGTAATAAAAAATATTACTGCTTCCAGGTACAGTCAATGCGATGAAGTCTGAAGGTACTGTTGAATGTGCTGGCAAGGTGATTTTGACACATCTGCTGTCTTTCTACTAGGTCTCAGACACCATAATCTGAGATATAGGGGCCAACTCTGACTATAAAACTATAAGAAAGAACCCCCGAAACTAATGATGACAAAAAAAAACATAAAAACCTCTATGACTAGAATTTTAGTGGTGTTGCATCTACTTCAAATGCACATCAGATATCTTGTTAATTGTTAGTCACCATAGGTTTTAATGTTCAAGATGCTACATGTGAGAAAGTAGCATGAAGTGATCTCCCACAAAAGCTAATGGTAATTTGGTCTGTAGTAAGATAATTATAATATTGAGAACAAGAAAATGTTATAATGTTCTGGGTTGCATTAATAAAATATGTTAAATACATTGTTCTTATTTATTTTTAAATTTTTTTATGGTAAAAACCCACATGAAATCTACCCTCTTAATACATTTTTAAGTGTGCAGTACTTATTGTTAACTATAGGTATAAGGTATACAAGTATATATAGGTATATAGGTATAATACAGCAGATGTCTAGAATTTATTCAGAGGGTTTAACTGAAACTTTATGCCCACTGATTAACATCTCTCCATTACCCCTCCTCCCAGCCACTGGCAACCATTTCACTCTTTGATTCTATGAATTTGACTATTTTAGATACCTTATATAAGACAAATCATGAAGTATTTGACTTTCTGTGACTGACTTATTTCACTTAGCATATTGCCTTCAAGGTTGATCCATGTTGTCACATATTGCAGAATTTCCTTCTTTTTTAAGGCTGAATAATATTCCATTGTATGTTTACACCAGATTTTCTTTATCCATTCATCTTTTTTTTTTTGCGATACGCGGGCCTCTCACTGCCATGGCCTCTCCCGTTGCAGAGCACAGGCTCTGGACGCACAGGCTCAGTGGCCATGGCTCACAGGCTGAGCCGCTCCGTGGCATGTGGGATCTTCTCAGACCGGGGCACGAACCCATGTCCCCTGCATTGGCAGGCGGACTCTCAACTACTGCGCCACCAGGGAAGCCCTATCCATTCATCTTTGATGGACATTTATGTTGCTTCAATGCCTTGGCTATTGTGAATAATGCTGGAATGAACATAGGCGTGCTCATACCTCTTTGAGTCCCTGATTTCAGTTATTTTGGATAAATACCAGAAGTGGGCTTGCTGGATTATATGGCAATTTTATTTTTAAATTTTTGAGGACCCTCTATACTGGCTGCACCATATGTTTTCCATGCTGGCTACACCATTTTGCGTTCCCATGAACAGTGTACAATAGTTCGAATTTCTACAAAGTTAGAGGCATCACACTTCCTGATTTCAAAACATATTACAAAACTACTATAATTAAAGCAATATACTACTAGCATAAAGACAGACATATTGACCAATGGAACAGAATGTTAAGAATACAAATTGGGAGAAAAGATAGTCTCTTCAACAAAAGGTGTTGGGAAAACTGGATATCCACTTGCATAAAAATGAAATTAGACCCTTGTCTTACAACATACACACAAATAAGCTCAAATGAATTAAAGACTTAATCACAAAACCTGAAACTGTAAAACTCCTAGAAGAAAATGTAGGACAAAAGCTTCATGACATTGGTGTGGGCAATGATTTCATGGATATGACATCAAAACATAGGCAACAAAAGTGAAAATAGACAGGAAGCATACATCAAACTAGAAAAGCTTCTGCATAGCGAAAGAAACAATCAACAGAGTGAAGAGGCAACCTACAGAATGCGAGAAAATATTTGCAAACCATACACCTAATAAAGTATTGCTTTCCGAAATATATAGGAAACTCCTATAACTCATCAGCAAAAAAATTAATAACCTGATTTTCAAAATGGGCTAAAGATTTGAATAGACATTTCTCCAAAGAAGACATACAAATGTTCAAACAAGTATATAAAAAGGTATTCAACATCTTTAATCATCATGGAAATGCAAATCAAATCTGCAGTGAAATCTCACTTCACATCTGTCAGAATGCTTATTATCAAAAAAACAAAAGACAAGTGTTGGTGAATATGTGGAGAAATTGGAACCCTTGTAATTCAGTTTTGAGTATTTCACTTTAAAGGTTATATATATACAAGCTATAATATACTTATATGACTGTTAGTAGGATGATGAACAGACAAAAAATCCTCAAAAAGAAAGGTTTAAAGAAGGAAGAAGTATTAACTTAAAGGAGAAAGAAAAATTATTTTCTCTTAGGAAGTTTAGGATGTAGTAAAACTTGGTTTGAAGGAACACCAAGGAACTTGTCCTGAGGTTGCTTTTGCACAGGAAATGCTGGAGATAAATATACTGGCTAAATCCACTCATATCAATAATTACATTAAATGTTGATGGCCAAAACACCTTAATTTAAAGACATATATTTGCAGAGTGGATAAAATGCAAGACCCTACTATATGTTGTTTTCAAGGCACTAATTTCAAATATAAAAATAATGTAAATATAAAGTTTAGATAGGTTGAATGTAAATAGATTAAAAAAGGATATGTCATGAAAACTGTAAATATAAGAAGGATGGAATAAATATTTTAGTATCAGATGAAATAGAGTACCAAACATAGGATTTTGCCAGATAAAGAGAGGAAAATTTCATAATAATAATAGGAACAATGCATCAGCAAGACGTAACAAATATAAATGGGCATATATCTAATAATAAGCCCTCAAAATACATAAAGAAAAACTGACAGATTTAAACGGAGAAATATATAAACCCATAGTTATAGTACATTTAACATCCTTCTCTACAAAACTGACGGAGAAAGTAGTAAAAAAAAATTAGTTAAGTCACAGAAGAGCTGAACAACAATATTAAACACTTTTATTTAGTTGACATTTATAGAACATTACTTCCAACAACTGAAGAATTCATGTCCTTTTAAGAGTACATGTTAAACTCACTAAAATAGAGCATTCACTGGAGCAGAAAACAATTATCAATAAACACAAAGTGACTAAAGTTTTACAAAGTATATTCTCTGACCTTAATGGTATTAGGAAATCAGTAATAATTAGAAATTTATGAAAACTTGAACATATGGGCATCAAACAACACACTTCTAAATAATTCCTAAATCAAATAAAAAAATAAGAAGAATGATTAATTTTGAACTGAATGGCAATGAAAATGAAACATAAAAATTTGTGGGATGCAGCCACAACACTTATTAGAGAGAAAGGTATACATTTAAATGCTTATATTTAAAAGGAAGATATAAAAAAATAAATGAACAGAGTTTTCTTTGTTAAAATGATAGAAGATAAATAAAGAAACCCAAAGCACATAAAAGGAAATAAATGGTAAAGAGCGGAAATCAATGAAATAGAAAACAAAACCAATACAGAGGAAAAATAACAGGGTTTAAAGTTTTTCTTTTTTTTGAAAAGGTCAACATAATTGACTCGTAGCAATACTGAAAAAGACAAAAACAGAGAAAACATAAATCACCAATATCGTGGATGAGAAAAAGGTCACAGCCACAGGTTCTATAGACATTAAAAGAATAATGAGAGAAAAGCACGGACAAGTTTATGCCAACAAGTTTGACAGCTTAGATGTTATGCACAAATTTCTAGAAAAGTTATCTCACCAAATATGAGACAGGAAGAAACAGAAAATCTGAATAGCCCTATATTTAGTAAAGTTACTGAATTTGTGAATAAAACCCTTTTCCCAGTGAAACTCTTGGCCTAGGTGGTTTCTTTGGTGAATGCTGTCAAATATTAAATAATGAAACAGCATTAATCTTACACAAGCTTTTCAGAAAATACGGTAGGAGTTTCACTGTCCAACTTGCTTTAGGTGGAGTTACAAGGCCAGCATATAACCAAACAAAACAAATAAAGTACAAAAGAGGAAATTGTGGATCTGTATTCATCATGAATTGAGATGCAAAATTCTTAATAAAAAATTAGCAAGCTAAATTCAATAGGATAATAAATCACAACCAAGCATGTTTTATCCTGGGAATGCATGTTTGGTGTTACATCCGAAAATCAATGTCATTCACCATATTGATACAATAAAGGAGAAAAAACACGTGATAATTTAAATAAATGCAGCAAATGTATTTGAAATACTCAACATCCGCTAGTAATAAAAGTTATTAGCAAACTTGAAATAGTTGGACACTTCCTCAAATTGAAAAACGGCATGTAGGAAAAACCAGGGCTAACAACATATTTGATGGTGAAAAACTTGTTTCCCCTGACATTGAGAACCAAGAAAGGATGTTGGTTTTGGATTCCTTAGCTATCGTAATAAGACTAGATAAAGAAAGAAAGGCTAGAAGCCAAAAAAGAAAACCTAAAGCTTTTCTTATCATCGGGCAATGTTATTGTTTACATGGAAAATGCTAGACAAGCTACAAAACAATTTCCAGCAAACAACTGGAAAAAAATTTCTAAATCCATTTATGGTATTTCCCAAATGGTTAAAACACCTAGAAGTAAATCTAACAAAATATGTCCAAAACTTCCACACTGATAACTACAAACCATTGCTGAGAAAAATTAAACATGGTCTAAAGAGTGGAGAGATATATCATATACATGGATTGTAACACTCAATATTGTCAAAATGGCAAATGTGGCCAAATTGATCTATGGATACAATATAATCTCAATTATATTGTATTCTGCTGCTCAAAATTGCAGCAGTACTTGTTTTGTAGAAATCATCAAGCTGACTCTCAAAATTATACGGGAATGCAAAAAATCTATAATCACTTAAGCAATTTTAAAAAAGAAGGTCAAAGTTGTGGGTCTTATTCTGCCTGATAGATATATAGCCCACACATGTATATTTATTTTGACAAATATGACAGGCAATTTAATAGAGAAAGGAAAATCTTTATAACAAATAATATAAAATCAATTAGATATATATGCAAGAACAAATGAATATCAATTGTTACCTTACTTACAACATAAGAAATTAAGTAAAAATGGATAATAGACCTAAATGCAAAAGCTAGAATTGTAAAAATTCTAGAAGAACAGAGAACAAATTTTGAGACTGGTAGGTTTGGAAAAAAGAAAGGAAAGTTGATAAGATGGACTTCATCAAAATTTTAAAACTTTTGTTTTCCAAAGTCACTGTTTAGAAAAGAAAAAATGACTGACACCCTGAAAGACAATATTCACAACAAAAAATTAATAGACATGTATTGTGAATTTATAAAAACTCTTACATCTAAATAATAAGACTAACAACCTGATTGACAAATGGACAAATAATTTGAACAGACACAAGAGAAAATATATTCATAGCAGCTAACCACATTAAAAAGATGCCTATCATCATCACTCAGAGAAATGCAAATTAAAACTCTTTAAAACTACAGTGAGGGCTTTCCTGGTGGCGCAGTGGTTGAGAGTCCGCCTGCCGGTGCAGGGGACATGGGTTCGTGCCCCAGTCCGGGAAGATCCCACATGCCGCGGAGCGGCTGGGCCCGTGAGCCATGGCCGCTGAGCCTGCGCGTCCGGAGCCTGTGCTCCGCAACGGGAGAGGCCACAACAGTGAGAGGCCCGCGTACTGCAAAAAAAAAAAAACCCCAAAAACAAAAACAAACAAAAACTACAGTGAAATACAGTGAGACGCATCTATTAGATTGGATAACATTAAGAGGGCTGAACATGCCAAGTGTCGGTGAGGGTATGGAGCAAGTGGAGTTCACCTACAATGCTGATGAGGTTGTAACATGGTAGAGCCATGTTTTCAAAACTATTTGGCAGCATTTTAAAAAGTTAAAAGTTACATCTTCCTTACTGTCTAGGCATTCTGTTCATAGGTATTTACCCAAGAGTAAGGAATATATGCCCCACAAAGACGTGTTAAAAAATGTTTACACCTTTATTTGTAATAGCCAAAACCTGGAAACTACTCAAATGTCCCTCAACAGATAAATGGATAAACAGATTATGATGTACCTGATCCTTGAGAATTACTCGGCAAAAAAAGGAAGTAAATGCTGGTAAACAAAATGACATGGGATAAACCTCAATATTATTATGCTGAGTAGAGGAATTCAGGCAAAAAAATGTGTACATTCTGTGTGTTTTCACTAATATAATTTTTTAAAATGTAAACTAAACCATAATGTCAGAAAACAAACAGGTTTGAGGGGAGGAGGGATTACCAAGGGGTAGGAGAAAAGTTTTGGGAATAATGGAAATATTTTTTACTTTGATTTGACAAGTGTAGCTATACGTCAAGACTGATTATACAATTTAAATGTGTACAGTTCATGATACTTCAATTCTACCTTAATAAAGTTTAGAAAAATACACCTATGCATTTCATTTGAAGACACGTGGAGTTAATAAATTTTTACAGCAATTAAAATAGCACAATCCCTTTTATAATTTTATTCTTAATCTGATGTAATTTTTTCATTGAAATAATTTAATCATTTTATTTCTATTTGTTCCATTTACATTTGGATCTAATGTACAGTTTATTTTATAAACATATATAAATATTATAAAAATCTAAATGTTTCTTCTTTGCTTCCTTCTTTCACTTTCCCTCTCTTCCTTCCACTCATTATCTTCTAGATGATTTTAAATTAAATTGACTAATTTTCTAAGCTTAAAATTTTCAACTATTTTCACTGGTCTCTATGGATCATGCTTTTGGTATCCTAGCTAAAACTCTTTGCCTAGCTCAGGTTACAAAGATTTTTTTCCAATATTTTCTGCTAGAAATCTTAGAGTTTTAGGTTTTATATTTAGACCTATAGTCCATTTTGAGTTATATTTTGTTTATGGTTTAAGGTATGGGTTGATGTTTGTTTTGTATATGGATATTCAGTTGTTCCAACACCATTTGTTGAAATAGTTATCATTTTTCCACTGAATTCTCTTTTCATCTTTATAAAAAATCAGTGACCATAAATATGGCACCATTTCTGGGCTCTTTATTCTCTTCTGTTATCAAGCTGTCTATACTGACACCAATTCTGCATTGTCTTGATTACTGTAGCTTTATAATAAATCTTGAAATTTGGATAATTTAAGTTCTTCAAATTTAAGTTTCTTTTTCGAAGTTGTTTTTGTTTGCCAGTTTCTACCCCCAAAAAGCCTACTGACATTTTCATTGGAATTTGGTTGAATCTGTTGGTCAGTTTAGGGATGCCATAACAATATTGAATCTTAGGAGCCATAACACAGGGTATCTTTCCACTTGTTTATTTCTTTAATTTCTGTCAGCAATGTTTGTATTTTTAAGTGTAAATACAGGTCTTGCACATCTTTTGTCAGATTTAACCCTAAATATTTTATTTAAAATGGAATCTAAAAAATTTTATTTTATGATTTCTTATTGCTATTATGTAGAATTAAATTGATTTTGTATATTGATCTTGAGTCTTACAAGCAAATTTACTCAAACAATATTTCTCTAAAAGAAATGCAAATTTATGGCCATACAAAGATTTGTACATGAATGCTTATAAGACTTTATTTTTTTTTGGTACGCAGGCCTCACTGTTGTGGCCTCTCCCGTTGTGGAGCACATGCTCCAGATGCGCAGGCTCAGCGGCCATGGCTCATGGGCCCAGCCACTCTGCAGCATGTGGGATCCTCCCAGACCAGGGCACGGACCCCTGTCCCCTGCATCGGCAGGCGGACTCTCAACCACTGCGCCACCAGGGAAGCCCCTATAAGACTTTATTTGTAATAACCTCAAACTGGATATGACCTAAATGTCCATCAGCAGGTAAATGGATAACCAATTTGTGATATATCCAAAGAATGAAATACTAATCAGCAATAAAAATCAATGAACTATTGTTACACTCAAAATACATGGACAAATATCAAAATATTTATGCTTCATTAAAGAAGCTAGAGAAAAAGTACATATTGTATCATTCCATTTTGATTAAATATTAGAAAATGTAAGTAAATTTCAAATGACAAAAAGGAATTCAGTGGTAGCCTGGGGATGGGGTGGGAGGAGAGGAGGGTGGGAGAGACTACAAAAGAGCAGTAGCGAGTTTTATAGTAACAGGTATGTTCAATATTTTGATTGTGATAATAGTACTCATGTGTAAAATTTTATCAGGTTGTTCAAGTTAAATATGTGAGGTTTATTGTCTGTCAATTACATAGCCAAAAAAAAAATAAAACCAAAAGGATTCTAAGTTTCTAAAGATGTCTCAAAATATCAGGGCTGTAAGAATGTAAGAATCTAATAGATGTCATAAAAAGAAAAAGAAAGCACCATTAGGATCTTGTTTACTTCTCTATTCAATCTTTAATTTCTTGAGCCAATGAAAATAAATAGTTACTGTAAAAATCAGAATATTATAATAGTTTTTTTTAGCAGAAAATCATGTTAATTACCTCTTTCTGATCGCTTTTTCATGTTAGTGAAATATTAATATAAGATACCACATCCAAAAAAATCAGAGTAGCTCATGGAAAGCAGATCCCCAATTCATTTTTTTCTTTTTCTTTTTTTTGGACAAACGTATAAGATTAAATCATACTTACTGCATTATTCAAGGTAAGTGTTGGTTGTGCAAAAGGTTTCTAACATTATATTGTATACATTATGTGAGTCCCTGCCTCATACTAAATTTACATACAAACACCTTGAAGTTATCTACAATGAACTATATCAGCCATTTGCATTTCAAACTTAAAAATAAAGCCAAAACAGCTTTGTATGATAACCTTAGTTATTTCTATTCCTTAATTACTCTGATAGCACCATTGATAGTGCCAAATTTTCTATGAGAATATTGGCGGAAATAAAGACTTCAAAAAAAATTTTCAGAAGCATTTGGAATGTGACTAACTGAATTATATATATATACACACACACATATAAATTCAAATGTACATTAGTGAACAATAATGAAGTAAGTATTTAAGGGAGAGCACATTCAGAAATATTACATATTGTACCTTCCTAGCATGTTTTTCTTGGATTTTCTTTTTGTTTTTTACAACCAGTCCCTGAGGTATTTTAATTTTCCTCTTGCAAATTATAATCGAATTTTAGTCCAAAAATGTGCTTTTATTATTGTTTTGTAGAAAATTCCCCCTTTATGAATAGAAGGTATTCACTGTACTCAGTATATACTGAAAAACAAAACAAAATGAAATAAATGTATGTATGTATGCTTTAGGTTTTTCATTTCTAGTTAAAATGTATTCTTTCTTGGGTAGATATAATTTTTTTTCTGAGAATAATGATTAATCATGAAGCATTTTTCATAGAGGTACACAAAATGAATTTTAAATACTGAGGCACGATGAATGTGGGGACATCATCACGGCTATAAATCTTTGGATACACTGACAAGTACTTAACAAACTAACACAATTTTACTTAATTCCCGTAATTATAAAGAGATAAAAATTTATTTGACTAACCATGTAATAAGGGGCATTTTGACTTACATTATTGGTTCAACTCCAAGTTAATGATTAAGAGTTTTAATATTCATGCGGGGTGGAATTTTTTAACATAGTAACCCTTCTGAACGTTTTTCACTGCCAGATGTCAATTTTAAGAAGCTTCAGATCATTTGCACACACAGATTTTTGTCCTCTTTTCCCAAAGTCTAAGCCTTAAATTAAATTATCAAGGAATGACTTAATAAATTTCTGCATAAATGCCCTACGGAGAGATGTCTTTTAGTTAATTTTCATGCAAAACAGACTTACTTTATAAATAATCATTATTCTGTCAGAGCACACATTTAAAAAACATCTGAGAAACCCAGTATAAATTGTTGAAAATAAATGACATTGAAAAATTAGTGTTAAATTGATTTTTGAGACCATTAATGTCTTTTCCTCTGAAATGCAAAAAAAAATGGAGAAGTCAGGGTTTGACTGCTCATAGAATATTGCAGTTTTTGAGTTTGAAAATATTACACAGGATTGAACATTTTCAACAGATATGCAAATATGCAAGAATATTTTGTTATGTCTTCAGCAGGATGCAAAAAATACTTTTTACTAAAAATATCCATATTGCTAGCATTTAATATTACTTGTAATTTTAACATAAACTTTTAAATATAATCTATGATAAATCTCTTTTGTGAAATGATACTACATAAAGTACTACATCCTTTTTTCCCTTTGAAGTTTTGAATCTGAATGAGATAAGCATACTATGCAAATATTAATTTATAATATTGTAACACAGATAACCATTTGCACAAATATATTATCTAATGTACTGTGGTTTAAACACTTGGGAGGATTCAACAAATTTTCTCCCTATCACATTCACTGGAAGTGTATATTGTGATTACCACTCACCAGGCATTGTGTTATTTGCCTTAAGTGTGTTGCCTCATTTTATCATCATAACAACCACATGGGACAGATTTTAAGATTCCCAATTTAAGAATATGGGAAGTGAAGAATGAGTAGTCAATGAATTTTGCTAATACTCCACTGTTTGTGGTTTAAGCCCAATCTGCTTTGTCTCCAAAATCCATACTCTTCCATTTTTTTACTTCTATTAGGTTCTGGGGATAAAGACTACAAAACATGAATCCCTTGCTCTCTAGGGGCTTATAATAAAGTAGTTGATCCAGATAAGCCAATAGATGAAAAACACGAGAGTTTAATATATTATAACCTAGTGGTTAAGAGAAAAGAAATGCCTGGTGGGATAGCCTAGAAGAAGGACGATCAACTCAGACACCATTGGAAGATCAGAAGAACATGGAAGTTTCCCAGGATAATTTCCTAAGGTACGAGGGAACATTGGCCACTCTAAATGTAACAAAAGGGAACCGAGAGGTCATTCTGTAGAAGAACCTCCTTGTAGATGTTTAAAATTTAAGGAGCACAATCTAAAAGTTGGTAATATTAGAGAAACGTTTTAGACAGTGTGCCTAGAACTTAATTCAAGGCTGTGAAGAGGAAAAGAAATGCATGGGCCTGAGGGTGAGAGTAGGTAGAAAGATGACTATGGGCAAGAACATTAAGATACACAGTGATATCTATAGCCATTTTGCCGACAGCTAGCCTGAAAAAAAAACAAAAACAAACAACGTTACGGGTCTGAGATTTTACCCTACTATGCAAGCTAACATGTTAGCTCTTCAGTATTTCATGCATGCTGAGAGAGAACATAAGACTCTTGGGTCAGAGGCTATAATTTGTTATCCACAGTAATAGCAGTAGCTGGCATATTAGCATTTGGGGGCTTGTTCTCTGAGCCATGGTTCCCTCAAGGTAACACTAAGAGGGCAAAGTGACTGCTGCACATGTAGCGGTTTGCATCACAGGAGAGGATCTGGGAGTTTAGTGAATCTGAGTCTTTTCTAGTGCACAGTAAACATGCCTACTCTTTGCTGAGGGCAGAACTATCTCTAGCTTTCAAGGCAGTTTGCTATATATACATCTTTGAAAAGATAGTCCAGAACAAATCTAGTCAGTGCCTCACTCACAAGATTTGGAGAAATGTGAAATACTCCGAAAAATTGGCTTGCAACTCTGCCAAATAATAAATGTAACTGTTTTTAATCACTATAACTTATTGATATTTCTAATGGCAAATGGATACATTGACTTAAAATAGAATATATTTATTAATATAAAATGAGGTGTACAATTATTTAAAAGAACAAAACAGTAGTGGCAGTTAGTTTTTACATATTTTGAAATAATTTTCTTAATTCTGGACTGCTGTAAAACTGAACTTAAAATAATATCTGTAGTTAATATTTTTTATGGCTTGACTACTCCCCCCTTTTCATGTATTAAAGTTTTACTTTTATTTAAAGAGTACCTTTATTTAAAATAAAGTTTTAATTTTTTTAAAGTTTTTAACAGCACAAACCAACAACATCATAACAATGAACTCAGGCTTTTCCCATTTTTCCTCAGTCTTTTTAAAAGCACTTAAATTCATTCTTTTAACTTAGTCATCAGATTTGACATCTCATTGTTAAGTACCTAAGACTCAAAGTTTTCATAACTGGCTTTGCATATGTTATGTATTTACTATGGAAGAATTTTAACAGTAGTTATTACTCTACTTACACAATAGGAACTAAACAGTTAGAAACACCATACCTAAAATGAAAAAAAAAATTAGTAAGAGATTTAGAAACAAACCCTTTTAAGGGCCACTGCCAGTTCCTTACTTTTGAGAAAGTGACACAGTTTTAATTAGGAACACACATTGTATTTCAGGGAACACTGACACTTCATCTAACACTACTGAAAAGACAAAGCACCTTATTGTATGACCTGATGTCTTCATAGCTGGGAAGCGACAGTAGAAAGACTCTTACATTTTACAGTGAATGGGACTGGTGTTCTTCACTTAGCATCTGATTTCTTTCATTGTGCAGTGGGTCAATAGCTCCAATCAAGTACAACATATACTGCTGCTGGTGGCAACTTCTGAAATACCTTATTATAATAATGCTATATTTAAAATCACCTTGCAAACAGAAGGGTCTCAAGGCATTTTGAAAAACTTTGACAACTAATTTACAATATACATATTATAGAAATTACATTGCTTGCTTCTGGAATGCAGACATTTCTTGGGTGAAACATGGCAAGTGATTAACTGAGTACAGCAACATTGCACAAGTGGTAAAGAATTCTCCACGTAGTGGGAGTTGGGGGCAGGAATCTTAAGATCATTGACAGAATACATATTAATAATTAGTGGTTGGCCTAGGCTCTAGGGTTAACATTCTTACTTTTGAAAAGTTTTAATAAGCATGAAAAGATCTGAGCATTAGAAAAAGAGAATCTGTAGTAGAACATTGTACCAAATAAATAAGAGAAATACTACATCATTGAGCCACTACAATATGGAGGCATATGTTTAAATTTAAATGTTTCCTTCTTTAGTTTTCAACCACCTACAAATTCCCCTTTTGTTGATGTGCATTTGTGAGTATTCTTTCTTATAAACAATAAAGTTTGTCAACAAATATTTTGGGGGCATCTACAAAGTGACAAACATTGTTGAAGATACTAGGATACAGACATGAAAAAGGCTCAGAGCTTGAGAAATTCATCACACCTCTATATTTTATGGGAAGTGTTTAGTGTCAGGATTTCCTAGGTAAGATGTTAGAAACATTTGAGAGAAACATAAATTATAAAAATGTATTCAATTATAAAATATTAGTATGGATATTTTCAGAATAAAAGTTAATTAGCTTCACTTTTAAAAATATAGCAATGTATATTTTTGAATGATTTTGGTGCATATTTTAAAAGATTAAATATAAACAGTGGCTTATTTTGATTCTCTAGTAAGTACTTCAGTACTATACTTTTTTTTTTTTTTTTTTAGTACTATACTTTTTTAAAAAAATCAGGATTTGAGACAAAATTAGAAGAGGTTTTTGGTTAATCAACTATTATATAAAGTGGGAATTATTGGTGATACTCATCCTGGGTCTACTTAAAGATAAAAAGCATACACTGAATTGAAATAAATTACTTTAATGTGTGAAAATGTCAGAAAGGAATGTACTTTGTTAAGGCTCCTTCTGTAAGGGCTAATTCTGACTCAGTTTGCCCATTCTGCCTGCTCAGGATTTGATGGTGATGATGTGCTGGACCCATTTGACCATGTAGGGGGATCTTTTGCATAAGATTCCACAAAATAATTCTTATATAGCTTATTGGAAATGACTGAACCTACATTTGGATTGAAATGTAGAAAGTTAAAAAAATGTATCCATGTATTAATAATATTTTGCAACTTAGTGGGGAATGGTCAAGACTTTAGCTGCACCTAACTCTTCTCTGTTCAAGTTTTTTTGTTTTGTTTTCTTTTGTTCCCCCATTTCTGCATCAGTAGTGATGATGATAATTTGATTTAGGGTTTTTATACTAATTGTAAAGTTTTCTTAGAATTTATCAGAAATCACTCATTAATCAATGGAAGGAAAATATTCAAAACCCTCAGAGGAAGGAAGGATCTTTTAGAATTCATTCCTCTGCCTCGTTTTACCACCCTAAAACCAACTGATATACTATACGAATGGATGCTTTTATATCTTTAAGTCATGTGCTTTTGTTTGCGAAATTTAAGAGGAGAGACCAAAAGTGAACAGAAGGTTAATATCTGTGTGATGGCAAGTGTGCAGATAGAATGGCCCATTTAATTCCCAGAACCTATTAATATGTTACCTGCCATGGCAAAAAGGGACTTTGCAAATGTGATTAAATTAAGGACCTTGAGATGGGGATATTATCCTGGATCATCTGGGTTTGCCCAATGAAATCACAGTGGTCCTCTTAAGAGAGAGGCAGAAAAGGCAGAGTCAGAGAAGATTATATGACATGTGAAAAATGATACAGAAGTTGAAGTGCTTCAGCCAAAAATCAAGGCATGCTGGTAGCCTGTAGAAGCTGGAAAAGGCAAAAGAACACCCAAAGTGAATCTAGCCCAGCCAACACCTTAATCCTAGGACTTCTGACCTCCTGCCCTATAAGATAATATATATGTCTTATTTGAAACCACTACATTTCGGCAATTTGTGATAGCAATGGTAGGAAACTAATACATCAGGGGACACTCTGGTTAGATATTCTTTAGTCCTTATCCTGAAGATTTATTTAATATGATAATCATTTAAACAAAAATGGGGTTACAGCTATTTCCCAGAAAAATATTTATTATACAAGATTAGTACTAAAGGACATTCTTTGTTTTTAGATGAACAGAGAACTGACCCTACATTGCATATGCACATGTGGTTGTTACTTTATACACACCTCTCCCAAGAATGGAATGTGGTCTCATGGAAAGGAATTTATCTATCCAAACCCATCCGGCATTCTTTGTGAAAAATTGTCCTGATAGTTTAGGACTTAAGCACTTTTCAAGATTATATTGTTCTCCCATCTTCCCCTTGAAAAATCCAGGTAGTATAAAATAAAGTAGCTGCATAACTGCTGGAATAGTTAAGCTCAAAGTCATAGTCAATTAAAATGTGACTCAAATAGGAAGAATTATCACAGAGCTCAGTTAGAAAAAGAACTTTAAAGGCAATAACTTCACTTTTTTCTTAGCTTAGCTATATTAATATTCTAGAGTTGGACATTAACATGCCAAAATCATCTAAAAGATTAATGAGCAACTTCAAAGAACTGTTAATGACAAAATGAAATCTCTCGTTATGTTTTCTTTCTTTCCTTCTTCCATGTTTTTCCACATCACACCTGTGAGATGCTCAGATGAGACATGTCCAGATGTTTTCAGTTTTGAGTCCCTTTGTTTTTGGGAACAGCAGATAGAGGTGAGATAAAAGAGTAGAAAAATTTAATGCCTACAACACCATTAATTGTCTTTTTTCACGTTCCCTTTGAATAATGCAATGCTTGAAAAATATAGACCATTTTTGTTCTCTGGACGATTCAACGAATGACTTTCTAAATCACTGAGTAGTTTATGTAAGTAAGCTGAAATTCTGAAGGGTAAGCTCACTAAAACTTTCAAAATTCTTATGAAAGCTGGAAGCCATTTTGAAACCTCTCAACATGAAAGTTCAGATCTGAATATTAGATTAGTATCAATATATTATCAGTTATCTATTGACTCTCATGCAATGTGCTAGAGAGGGAAAAGGGAGGTGAACAGCATCAAAGAAATCCAAATGCAGTGGGGAAAGCCTGCAAAAGAAAACTGTGGTGAATTCAAACAGGCTGACTGATATTAGAAGGGTAATCCTATCATTAAGTGGTCTGGAGGAATCAGTAATGATACTGGAGGGGATAGAGGCTAACACAACATAACTCCTTTCGTTTTTCCTTTTCACAAATCCTGTTTCTACAATTAGTGGAAATAACTAGAATGTAGCTATATTATTGAATATGAAACTGCATACTTCTAATATAAAAAACAGCCCATTTGAAGTATTAATTAGAAAGTGGCTTTATAGCTTATATGTGTAGTATAGTAATACAAATTATAAGGTGATAATATGAAAGAAATTGGTATCACTTTTTGCCTTGCTCTTATGTGTCCTTTGGTATGTGCTTTACACACACAGTCTCATTTGATCTTCACAGTGAAACAATTATTTTAAAATAAATACATTTAATGACATAAACACATAAAATATATTTAAATAAATTTTTTTAAAAATTAAAAGTTATTGAAATCTGTATTATCATAAATAAATGCTCAGAAGGAAAGGGGTATTGGAACTGTTTCTTTGATGTGGGAATGTTCTATATGAATTAAACAAGGGAAAAAAATGTTAGCTGAAGGAACAATATGAATAAAACTTGGAAGATAGGAATTAATAAGGTGTTGAGTGAATATGGATTAGGTAAAGCATGAATTCTCAGTGGGAAAGATATTATCCCCAAGAGAACAAAACTGAGTTGGGTGGGGTGAGGAGAAGGTAGGAAAAAAATCTTATTACAATGGTTTGTGGTCCTCCAAAGCTCAACTATATTTGACAAGATCTTCTTTCTTAATATTTAATTTCTTTCATTAGGTAGATAGTAAATTAAATTAAAATTAATGAAATGAAATAGATTTTCTCCTTGGGGACATGACAATGAAAAATAGGTTGAGAAACACTGGCTAAAAGTCTAATAAGTTTGAAAAAAACTTCATAGTATTTTTCCAATTTATTATAAATTCAAGAACAAAGAATTCAAAGAAAAAATATTTATTTTAATTTCCTTGGTAGCAAAAACATAGGTATGAGTATACGTAATGAAACTTACTGTAATGTACATTACATTACTATTGTTTGTGTAAGTGTCTATGATGCAAAGGACCCAGTCCATTGGTTTTATAATGTCCTAGAAGCTAATCCAGTTTAGGCCCCCAGTAAAAGCTTGCTGAGTGAATAATTTACTATAATAGCACTGTCAATGGATTGTCTAGTCCATACCTAAACCTACAATCACTGATAAATGATTTAATTTGTAAAGGGCCTTCTTGAAGTGGACTGAACACAGAACTCCCACCATGTTCTAACCAGCATAAAGTAAAAGGGGATTGAGATCCTACTCATTCTTACCTTTCTATTTTGACAGAAGCCTAAGGTATCATTGGATATATCAGCTGTGACATCCACTGTTAATTCAAATCTCACTTAACTTCAAAAATTACTCTTCAATCTATCTTATATGTGCTGTGGAACTATATTTTCAGCAGCCAAGATAGAATATTTAATAAATAAAAGAAGAATACTTAAAAAGTACTTTAGATTTCCTTGGAAGCACAAACATAGATATGACTATATTTAATGAGACATTGCAATGTACATTAAAAAATAATAATGAAATTTTATCTTACTGAATTCAGTCCAACATCTCAGTCTGGTTTGATTTTTTTTAATGTGAACCTTCCACCTATATACCTTCTTTAAAACATTATGCTATTTGATCATTTGATAAGATATCCATTCTTGTGAGCATCTGAGTGAGTTATCAAAATGATGTAAGAAACCTAGCATTGCATATCTTACTCTGGGTTTACATCCCTTCATTAGTCATCAATCTTGGTTAGAAACATTTAATAAATTAGAGAGGCACTGAATCATATTATTGTCTATCTCACTTTTAACCTTCTAAATCTCAGTGATATAATAGAATACGTTTAAAAATACATTCTAATTGATAAATCCAAAAATCATGTTTAAAGCAGCCTGCTGATCTATGTATCCAGCACCATCAAAAAATAAAAATAAAAAAGAAAGAAATAAAAAGAAAAGAAAAGGAAAACTGTTTGAAGATGGTAGAGTAGGAAGATCCTGAGTTCACCCCTTCCCATGAGCAAACCAAAAATAAAATTATCAATTATTTTAGAAGACACATGCGTTAAATATTACTATTAAAATGCAGAGACTACCAGGTTTTGTTATTTTCACCATTTCCACAAAATATGAATTATCTGTGGTTCTATTATGTTTACAAAAGATATGCTCAAAACAAATTGTGACACAAAGGCAAAAGTAAAGGAATTTTTTAAAATCACAAAAAAGTAAAAAGAAAAAAAGCAATGCAAAATGCATGAATGGCAATACTACTATAAGATTAAAGATAATTCAAAGTAAGAAGAGTCATTTATTTTTAGAACGAAAAGGTTTATTTAACTCATATATATATGTTAGCATAAATTTACTCCAACAAGAAAGTCTACCTGTAAATCATCTTTATACAATAATAAAGCACCAAAATACACAAAACAAGTCTGTCTCTATGTCTCTGATCAAATGTTTTTCAACAATAGTTTTGCTTTTAACTGTCTCCCATGTTCATTTAATTCTCAATATTGTATTCTTAGGTTAATCTGCACGACTCCCAATCCTACTCATTTGTTTTACTGGGCTACAACCCAGTGTACTCTGGGTCCTACTGAGACAGCAACCTGCTCCACCCCCATCTGTTTCTGCACTGATAGAGCTCTTGGCAAACCACGATTTCATGCATGCTCAGCTACGTGATTCCCTTTCTCTGTCTCTGGTCTACAGTACTGTATATATGGGGATTACATTGTCCAGAATATACACACTCATTGTTTCTCTTCTGGTGATTTCTGTTCAGATCTTTTCTGTCTAAAATAGTGTAATGATAGGAGGGAGTACACAGGATCAGAACCTCAGAGTAACTACCTACCTCACGGAGGTGGAAAGCCTAACATTTTGCTGGTCTGTGTGCCATTTTCCCCAAATCATGAAAAGATTTTGGAAGTGGTATAAAGCCAATGTTTCCTACTCAGAATTCTGGTTACATTTTGTCCTGTCCAGTTCAAAATGGTCAATTTTCTCCAGAATTTACTTCTTATTTAACAAGTTACATTATACATTAATATCCTAAAGCCTCTGAGGATTTCTAATATAAAACAAACAAACTTCATTAACAAACTTCATTTAACTAAGAATTTCTCAACTATATTTGCCAAAGTTCCTTTGAATTAATACTATGTATTAGCATCTTAATTTTAGAATTCATGGAGCTCACTTTGAACAATTCTGACTTAGAAGAATTTCTTTGTTAAAAAGTAGCTTGGGCTATTTAATACATCTCTCTTTTAACCTGACCCATGGTTTTATTATTGAAAATGTCAATATGTGTACTATTAAAAGCTCATTTCATAATTTTTCCTACACATAAGAATTTTTAACAATATCTGACAGATGGCTGTGTATCTAGTTAGGAATGTTTTCCTGAGAAGCTATTCCATAATCTTCTCCAACCACCTGTTCAAATATCCAGCTGTCCCTCCTAATCAAAAAGTGTTTATTTAGATTTAACCAAAGAAGAAAATTAAATGTTTAAAAGTGAAAAAAAATCACAATGATTCCTTGACATGTCTGTTTTAGCAACTTATTTGAGGAAAATGAGGGAGACATAGTTATTTTCTAAGAGATTTAGAGTCTCTAGAGCTATTTTGAAAGTTCAGGTTCTGATTCTAGCAGTATTAATATTGAGACAAAAAATGTTCATTTCTTTCTGAATTAGGCCTGTCCAAAAATCTATAGTCCTCAGTGAAAAGTTTTGATATAATTCACAGAGTGGTACTTGACTTAAAGGTCCACTGAGAACTGCTTGGTATACTTCTCTGTATAAGATATTACTAGTTTCTTCCAGTCTGTGAAATGTAATCATACCAAAGGCTCTTGAACCATTTTCTGGAATGAGTGCAGCTCTGACCAAGGACTCTGGAAGTTTGAGTTGTGGGAACCCTTAGAGTGTGAGGAAGAAATGCCAAGATGTGCAGTGGGTTTTCCAGCACTTCCTTTATTCGTGTTTATGACGTCAATGTTTCATAGCTGTTTGAGAAATTTTATTTATCCACATTCTGAGCAGAGAAATAGTACTATAAAATAATACTCTTCGCCCTTACTTAAAACTCTCAACCTCTCAACTCTCACATGTCTCCAAGACATGTGTTTCTGATACATTTGCTTAGACGTTTATGAATTCTCATTTGAAAATACATTTCTTAGAGGGTAGGCATCTCCTTTTGAATGCTGGATTTCAGGCATCTATTTAGCACCTTATAAAGCATTACATATGTTCAGGGATTTAACATATACTATTTTAATTGTTTTGATTCTAAAGTTATCTAGTCACTTTAAACAATTTATTCTTTAGTCTCTGGAGATAGAGAAGATTAAGACTGCTCTTCAATTCAATGAACATTTGTATAAGCTTAATATAAGCTTCTTGTATTTTAACCTTTATTACTCTCCCAACAAGAATTGAATGTGTTATTCTTTTCTCAGACCTTTTCTTTTAATCAGAATTTTTACCCTATCCTTCCAGCAGTTAAATCATCTCTCCTAAAATTCTGGTACAAAACTTGTATCTGCCAAAAAGATTTTCCAGATTAATTTTACCAGCTCCAGTCATCTTATGCCATTTTTTTTAGCACCTATATAATTTGCTAGCCTGAGATTGTTATCCTTCTTAATATGTAGTTTATATAATTATAATTTATAACTTTATCTTAGCAGGAAGAAGAAAATTATTACTGTCTCACAGGTTTGTATATAGTGTGTTGAGACTAATCTCACGTCTACATGTGTTATCAACAAACACTGTACTTACATCTCCCTGAGAATATCTTAGCATTTCTTCACTTCTATATAGTCTCTTAGTTTAATTATTAGAGTAAGGGCTGGTCCAAAAGTGGAAGAACAAATGAATTCTGAGAGGCACCTCACACCCATACACCATTATTCATGGAAGATGATGTATTCTCAACTGAAAATAAATGTCCCAGAATTTAGAAGTTTACAAAAATTCATTGAGAATTATCATAAGCATCCATAATTTAGCCCCTTTTGTCCCTAGCTCCCTTTTCATCTCTTTTAATCAAATAAGGAGAATAGATAACCTATATTATCAAGAATTTCAAGGTTTAAAGGAAACCTAATTAACAACCTTCTGATTTTTAAAATTTTATTTTAAAATTTATTTTTAAATTAATTGATTCTGAATCAAATAATAAATCAAGAATACAGGAGGAAATTTAGTTAGCATTATTTTTTCCCCCTGGATTGAAGACCAACTTTGGGCCCAAGAACTAAATGGCCCTATTGTTACTTACCCAGTTGAATTGCTTTTATTCACCCAATTGCAGGAAAAGCAGCTGGAGAGCTACAGAGGCAGAGCAGTGCCAGGGAGCATACATTATAGAGGAGACTTGCCATTAACAGTGAAGTATGTCTCAGAGATGGAGCTACACAAGCAATAATTTCTAACACATTAATCTCACGTGATGGAGTGACCAGAAATGTCAGTGTCTCTAGTATTAATGAACGTTGGGTTGATTGAAGCAGGTAGAACAAAGAGTCCAGGAGTTAACGTTTTGTGTTGCCTCTGCTGAGAAGTTTGCTCATGAAAAAATGAGAAAGCAAGAATAGTGCTTCTTCTAATAAAGTGCCAAGCGAAGACCCAAAGGGTATTCAAGGATATTGTACTCACACTGTTTTTGGAGAAATGGTCAATGTGGGACAGGATTTTCCATGTTTAATGATAAACCATAAGGAGAAAAAAACCACATACTGGCACCAATACAAAACAGAGTAAAGTATAAGAAGTAGAATACCACACAAAAGAGAGTATTCAGAAGACTGCTTCTAGAAAGCTGTTGAAAATAATATTCCTAAATAAATTGTATTTGCAAGGAAACGAAAGAAAATATAGACTAAATGAAACAGGAATTGAAAAAGGAACAGAAAGAGACAAAAAATGATTTCACAGGGTTATGAAAAGAAATAGGGAAATAATGATACTAACAACTTAAAAACATTTACATGTAGCAAGATGCAGAATAGATATGCAAAAAAAAACAACAAATAAGCAAACAACAACAAAGAAGTCAGTGAACTAGACCATAACTTCAAGAACAATCATGGGGAAAAGCATAAACTACAAAGAAGATGAAAATCAGCAGAGAAAAGCAAACAGACATGGCAGATGGTGGAGGGAAGATGATAAGACACCTGTATGTTTGCAAAAGAAATCCAAGCAAATGAAATGGACACATTTCACAGTTCAAAAATAAAATAACATTTTTATGTAATGAAAGAAATGTAGTTAGTCTAAAGGAAATCACTTTGTATATTAAAAAGATCAATTCCAAGGCACTTTCTGGTAAAATTTTTGAACCTGAAGACAAAAATATCAGTTTCCGTGAGTGTTCAGTCCTGTGCAGCAGATCAATACAAAGGAAATATTTAAAAACACAAATGCATGCTTACTGCATCTAGAAGGGAGTTTAAAATATAGACAGTTTTGAAGAAAGAGGGCACTCTGAGAATTGTGTGAATGGTCAATTTACATACAAAACTAACAGCGAGATATTCTTACATGTGCGAGAGCTCAAGATTTTTCACCAACAGTTCCAGGGGTGCCACTCACATTTGTTATGTGTATAGATGGCCCTTGTGAAGCTATACCTCACCAATCTGTGGGCCTGCCTGTGCTTCAAAATAAAACAAAACAAAAGCAGTAAGATATGATACAGTTAACCAAAGAAAAATCAAAATATAGTATCCACAAATGAAAAGCCTAAGGCTTAATAGTTGTCTAGCAAATAAATGCAGTGAGGATATTAAATATTATTATATAAAAAATCACAGTCTTCATGCTTTTATAACAAAAAAGTTAAATAATTAGAACAAACACAGATCAGGAAAAATTTTTATCTAGGACAGAGAATGAAGACATTAACATAACCATTGGAGATTTTTTTAAAAAGTAAGAAAACACAAAAGCCATCAGTTTAAGAACTAATTCTTTAAAAACAATGAAAGAGACTACTCCTTGGATTAACCAAGAAAAGGAGAGAAAATACATATATTTGTAATTAGGGATGAAAAAGTACACAATCACAGAGGAGAAATAAAAACTATTATATTAAAGTGATTTTTACCGACAATATGCTGCCCAAAATGAAAATCTGGATAAATATATCCATTTTCTAGAAAAGTATAGATTTTGAAAATTGACCCAATACCCCAAAGACATTAAATAGAACTGTATCTATTTTAATACTCCTTATGTATAAGCTCCTAAACAAGTGAAAAAAATCAAATTTTCAAGTTCAGATAGTTCTAAATATTTAAACAAATAAATTTCCTGCTGTTTAAATAATATTAGAGAATAGGAAATGAAAGAACACTTTCCACTTGTTTTAGAAAGGCTATGTAACTTTTAAATGTGAACAGTATAAAAGATAGCATAAAAATCTTTATACACAAAATATTAAATGATAAATTCCAGCAGTATATCAAAATCAACTTCACCTGGTCCCATCCCTACCCTGATATCCCTGAGAATTATATGGTGCTTTAATATTGGTGAATAAATTATTGTAATTCACCATATTAATAGGTTAAATGAGAAAAGCTGTATTATTAAATTTTTATTCCAGAAAGACATTGAAAATCATCTTGTCAAAATTCATTAGTGAAATAGGACTAGAAAGATTTTTTTTCCTAAAGGAAAGTATTATGTTTAATAGGAAATAATAGGAACATTTCTTTTAAAAGCAAGACAATATAAGAATGTCAGTCTTTATCATTTCTAGACATAGCACATTAAGCAAAATGAATTGAAATATAACTAGCCAAACTGAAATAGTAAAATTTAAATCATTTGAAAAGAAAATCAACTAAAAAAAACTATAAATGTCAAAGGAACTCAGTAAAGTTGCTTATCATGAATTAACTATCTATAACCCCAAAGGTTCTTTTTGTTTTTGTAGTTTATTTTCATTAAAATTAGAAGTTTATATGATTTTCAAAGTGCAATGGATATATAAGGTCTCTTGACAACAAAAAAAATTAAAGAAAACAGTAGAAACAACCAATTTGACTTATAGTAGTTGATTATTGAATATTTATCTCCACATCTCTATGGAGTGTCATGCTTTTTTTAGTTTTAAGTATATTTTTGAATTCTTAGTAGGGAGAAAAGACTTGGCTCTCTTTCCTATTCTTGTTGCACATGATTGTTCACTTTCCATTACATCATCCTCCTAACAAGAGGTTTATGGTAATTTTGGTTAGATTGATATCCAGTATTTTGATTAATATTATTATGATTATATAAGTGCCATTTACAGTTGAGTGATCTACTAAACCATTGTTAGTTTCTTTTTCCTATACAAACCTTGAATCACAAACATCTTTCTTAGTAGGTGACAAAAAACAGAAATCATAAATTAAATGTTTGACTGATTTGACTACATAACCTGTAATGACAAATCCATGACACATAGATGCATATAACTCAAGCACATCCTAGAAACACTTTAAAATATATTACAAAGGTTTTATTTCCTTAATAGACTGTGATCTTTCAAATCAATAAGAATAGGTGAATCCTTCACTAAAAAGGAGGAAAAAAATGGACTAATGCAAACCAAAAAAGACACATTTGAAAGGAACCAAAAGCAAGAAAACACATGAACTTCTCTAGTAGTTTTTTAAATGCCAATAAAATACTCATGTATGTATTATTATTCTTGTCAAATTACCAATAATTAAAAAAAAAGTAACATCCATTATTGGGGACAGTTTTGACATAGACTGACACGATGTCAAATGTGTGCTCCTCTAGAAGCCACGGAGGCAAGAATTTAAGTACAAAGGGATCACTTTGGGAGGAAACAACCCCATTCAATGAGGCAGGGAAGACAGTCAGGCTACCACTACGCGAAAGTGAAGCTCATCTCTGCTGAGAGCTCTGAAGGACTGTGTACAATGCATCTCAGTTTTCCTGTCTAAGGGACCAGGAAGCTGGGATATCTATCCTCCCAATCTCCATCTCTCATTGGCAGAGAACTGCCCCAAATAGGAGTATCTGTCTGGCACTACCATCCTGCCCCATGTATATGAGCCTAGGGAAAGCCCTGGCGTGGAAAGTTACAGATGCTTGCAGTTGAATGTCACTGACAAGTGCTAGACCAGTGAGTGTTAAGAAGGTGTGGATGGGACTCCAACAGTGTCAATTTTACACAGTCATGCTATGAAATGTGCTTATAAACTAATGTGGTGTAATTTTGCCAGATGATGTCTATTCATCTATCACTTTGTCTATTATCCTTCTATCTATCTAGCTAGCTAGCTAACTAACTATCTGCTGGCTATCTATCTGCTAGTTATCTATTTACCACATATTTGTCAAATATATGCCCATTTTATAGTCATATATTTGGGTTCATTACACATTATTTTTTCTAAAATTTTCTCTCTGGATTTGTTGTCTCATGACCTATACCAATAAGTCTGATTCGTTGTTTCTCTATTTTCATGTTAGGGGAATCATTTCTTAAGTCTTTACACCAATTTTTCAATTTTCTGCTTTCTGTATGCATGTGAATATGTACCTGTTAATCTAGCAGTCATCATTCAGTCACACTACCTGCTTCCCAAGGGTAAGGGTTATTTTACCAGGATTATTTGGGACTGGTTTATTTAATTTATGTATTTCCTAAGCCCATGATACATACATTTCTTGAAAACACATATATTTCTATTTTCCTACATTTTATATTTGGGAATTCCTTTCCAGTTGTAAATTTTGATGAAGTTTCAAATGGGCATTTCTCAAAACCCAAAATTATTCTTCTGTGTAACCGTTTTTTGTTTTAATATTATGATCTTGAATCCCTCTTACCTACAAATTACTTTGCATAATTTTAAAAGAATTTGACACTTTAAAACAGATAATTTACTAAAAAATTAATACATTTATAATGTATTCAACAAATGACATCCCTGTTCATAAAGTATTCAGAGATCTTAGACCCTCATCTTTTAAAGTTTTTGATCTCAGATTTTGTATGTAAAAAGATAGCTGCTTTATTTTTCTGTAGTTGGCATTTTCTTTTCTTGAGTTCTGTTATTAGCCTTCTCTCCTTTGAGTTGTTTCCTTGCTCTTTATTTTTGCAAGTTGCATTTAAAAATTTTTGCAAGTTGCATTAAAAAATTTACTTTTGTCCTTTTTTGTTCTTTTTATCAAAATAGTAGGCTTTTCTTCTATTTATTCCTAGTAACCTGACCTAATTACCTATTGATGTTTCAGGCTTTAAGAGCAACAACTTTCAATTTAGCCAAGTTGATTTCTTCTTTTATTTATAGTTTCTCTTATTTATTAGTGGAACATTTTCTTGCACCCAAGTCCTAAAGAATATCTTACTTCCCTGAATTAGTTTGTCTCTCAGACTCTGTTTTTTTGGAAACTGTCTGCATATTTTCCTAAGCTTCTCAATGGTTGGCATAATTAAAATGCACTTTCTTAGTGTTTCTGGTTCCCTGTCTTTTCCTTGAAATCACAAAATTCATTAATTTGTAATTATGTTAATTAAGCTTGTTTCCTTCAGCTTTAATTGGTATAAAGCAACACAAAAGAGCAATATCCATAAAGGAAATCTGGGACAATAAGACCTAGAAACCTGATTCACTTTACTCCTCCCTCCCAATATTTTTCTATACAGATTAAATTACTGAGATATTCTGCCCTAAGAGAACATTATTTCAAGTTTTTATATCTTGGCTCCCCAATGCGTCTACAAAATTCATAAGGAAAATATATCTGCCTTCAACTTGTTCACCTACAACATTGCTACTTAAATTGTATACCCAGATGTGCATATTTGTCTTCTCCAGAAAGCTTGTTAGAAATACAGAATCCCTGGCCCACTACAGACATACTGAATCAAAATCTGCATTTTACCAAACACTTCATGTGATTTGCATGCACAGCATATAAATTGAATAATATTGCTATATATCGTGGCTTACATGTGATAGGCACTGGTAAAATCATTGTTGTAGGATTTTAGTCATCTCTGAACTAATCAAGATTAGTAATCAAGATCTAATGATCTTCATAGGGTAACTAAAATGTTTGCCTTCCAAATTCCCAAACCTAAAAAAAATTTGGGTTGCAAAAATAAATCTATAATTTTAATAAAAAACATTAAATTTTTAATACAGGTTTATTTTTAAACTTTCAGTAGTCAAATTTTAAGTTTGATGTTGTAGAGTGGAAACATGAATTTCTCAGCACTTTCAATTGGTACATTTATTTTGTGGTCACTTTAATGAATATTTTTGATTAAATACTGGCTTACTTTCAAGTGATATCAATTGTGAAGCATGATATTTTGGGGATATCTTATTTTCCTCAAACATTTCCTTCTTTTTTTTCTGTATGGTTTATGTTCTCTATTATGTCTAGATTGAAAAAGGTTGATCATGGATGTTGTCATTTACAATTTTTGGAATTATTTTTTTCTTCTTCCCTCACTTAACTCATGACCTAAATTTAGTTAAATAACTTAATCTAATCAGTTCTTATAGATCATTTAAATTATTATGTTGTAATAGTAGAATAGACAATTCTGCAAAGATTTACATTATTTAATATCTGTTTTTTTGTCTTTCATTATTAACTTTTTTACAAGTTAAATCACAAAAACATTAGCCTTAAATCATTTCACATACACATTCTCTTAATACTTGTATTGTCAATCTATTTCTCTGTTTAACTATTTTAAAGTGATTACTCATGGTTTTTTTTTTTTTTATTTTGGGTTGTGTTGGGTCTTCGTTTCTGTGCGAGGGCTTTCTCTAGTTGTGGCAAGCGGGGGCCACTCTTCATCGCGATGCGCGGGCCTCACTATCACGGCCTCCCTTGTTGCAGAGCACAGGCTCCAGACGTGCAGGTTCAGTAATACTCATGGTTTTGTATACAAAATTAATAGTTTTTACATCATCATTTCTCACTGCATTTTACTTTTGCAATAGCAATCATTAATTTTTAAGAACTGTATTTTTATTGAGATAATTATTGATTCACATACAGTTGTAGGAAATAATACAGAGAGATCCCATGTACCCTAAAACCCATTTCTCTCAATGATAATATTTTGTGAATTATCTGACAATATCACAACCAGGATATTAACATGGATACAATCCACCAATCTTAGAGTTCCTCAATTTTACATATACACATTTGTGTGTGTGTACATTTAGTTCTATACAGTTTTATCACGTGTAGCTGCATGTATCTACCACAACAGTCAAGGTACTGAAGAGTTCCACCACGACGAAGATTCCAATATTGTCATTTTATAACCTCTCTGCTATCCTCAACCCCTACTGTTTCTAACTCCTGGGAATCACTAATCTGTTCTCCATTTCTAAAATTTTGTCATTTCAAAATGTTATATAAATAGAATCATCCAATATGTTACCATTCAGGATTGGCTTTATTTACTCAACACAGTTCTCTGAAGACACATCCAAGTTGTTGCATGAATCGATAGTTTGTTCCTTTTTATTGCTGAATAGTGATTCCTGGTATGGATGTACCACAGTTTGTTTAGCCATCCATCTGCTGAGGGACATCTTGGCTGTTTCTAGATTTTGGCTGTTTCAAGTGAAGCATCTATGAACATTTGTATACAGTGTTTTTGGTGACTATGTTTTCATTTCATAAGTTTTAATTTAATTTTTACTTCAATTGGCTGATAATCCCAACATGTAAAGTACATAAGATTTTTACTCTAAGTTATAATTGAAAATGTACAATCATATAATGATAATTCTGAAGCATGTCTTGTCCATATTACTCATTAAATGGATTACATAAGATGGTAATCAGTGTGATTACATGATCATAGTCTTGCACAAGTTTGCTGTTTAATATGACTTTGGTTATTTAACCTTTCATAGGCCAAGAATGAAATTACACTAAATAGCAGATTTTATACAAATATTGCAGCCAAATGTTAGTGCATTCCTAATAATGCCTAGAACAAGCCTAACTACTGCGCCTATTAAACTTTGAACAGTTGCCACCATTCACCTGGTAATAGTTATGCACATTACATGCCTAGTTCAAGTTAGTGAATAAGGAAGAAAAAATGAATCTCCTATATGACAGATACTTTATAGACTTCCAATAATTGTGTGTGTGTTTGTATATTGTGTATAAAGCTTCTAAATTTAACTCATCCATTATCCATCCATTCAACAAATTACTACTAAATGCCTGTTATATGGCAGATCTAAGGCTAATGCTTATAATTTAAAGGTTAAATAATATGATCTTTGGTATGAAAGGGTTCATTGTTTAAGGCCTATATATATATATGGCTGAAATAAAAAATGCCATGTTTTAGTTATGACTAATTAGTATTACTGGAAGATGGTAGTGAATAATTTTAGTGAACTTACAACTATATAGAGAAAATCATTTTTTTAGTACTGTGCAGAGAACCAGAATTTCTTTCTGTGCAGAGAGAAAGAAAGACCAATTTTTATTAAAAACATGTTTTGCTGGGTAGATCCTATTTTGAGATATTAATTTGTATTTTAATTCTTCCTCCTTGCTTTATTTCCCACATAAGCAGGTGACATTTGTTACTTAACTCCCTCAGTTATGTGTCAGGAATAAAAACCGAGATAATCTGCAACTTTAACTGGATTTAATTTTCTAAAATTAAATTCCCAGGGAACTTAGGTTTGCCCAAATGGAAGAAGAGGCTCCTTGGGTAGAGACTGAGTCTATTAAGGGACAAGAGGATTGGTTGGTGAGTTAAGCTTTTTTCCCAAACTGAAACAGATTCTCCTGTACTGGAAGACATGTATAGAGAGATCTGCCTTTCCCTGAGTATTGATAACATGTCTTGACGTCTTGAGGTTAGCTTTCTGGCGGAAGCACCAAGGACGTGGGAGACTATGAGACGAGGAGGGCTACCTGGTGCATCTAGGCATCAGGGTTATAGTGCCCATCACAGATTTCTTTTACTCATAGCGTAGCATCCCCAGACTTGAACAGTCATTGAGGAAGGAGTGAGGGACATCTTGGTGACTATAAAACTGCCTCACTAATGTGGTGTAAGACCTTGACATGTGGCATAATGTGGACAAAAGGAAAACTTGTGCAATGATGTAGATTTATATTTCCTCCAGCTTGGGAGAATAAGGCACAAAAGGAAAATTACAGTGATTTATAAGGTACAAAGAGAAGCAATGTTTTATTTGAACACGTGAGTTTGTGGCCTGAGATCATGTCTGCTTATAGGGCCACTCTGGGACAGAAATGAGTTTCTGTGTCCTGGGTATTGGTCTGATGCTCAGGGTTTTCAAGGAAAAGGGCTGTGCTCTTTTCAGTGGAGAAGAAGGAGGAGCGGGTGGAGACAACCACAGCTCAGGGGAAGAGCTAAAACAGAGGAGGAGATAAGTTTGGCTACATTGAAGAAGCAGAGCAAGAAGAACAAGAGTGTCTAAAGAGGAAACGGTAAATGTGCATGATATAAACCTCTCCTCGTCTTTCTTAACTGATCTTTAATAAACTTAAAAACTAAAATCCTGAAATGATGAGTGTGACAGGACTGAAAAATAAAGCAGTGAAGGGGCTGATGTTTGTATAGTGATTTGAATGAGCTAGACAGAGACAGGCTGTGAGGCTAGGGAAACACCTGACAAACATCGGGGGTACAAACTGATTATTAAGGTAGCTAAAATCCAAGTTCACCATGATCTCAGTAAAACAGATATATATATATATAATAAAAACATGATATACATTGTGTGTGTGCATGCATTTGTATGTGTATGTGAGTGTGAATTTCAAAAACAAATTTCTGTCTGCTTAGCGGTTGCTGATTTTGTTTTCTACGGCATTGGCTTTACTGGAAAGGCTATATGCTATGTAGACTTTTTAGGAAGGAACCAAGGTAATAAAAGTAGATATGTATTTTGGAAGTCACTACTAGAATAATCTATGGAGTCTCCTATCACTGTACTAGACCCTTTGATTGTGTGCAATGATATTAAAAGAAACTGCAATTTTTTTCAATGTAGTAAGTTCGTTGGAGACCAAGCCTTGATAGAGTTTTCATAGTATTAGCATTTGTATTATAAACAGATGTTTTAAAAAACCCAACAGTGTGTTACTGAGATTTCTCTCTGGGTGTAGAAATAAAGGAGAAGAACATGAACATTTCCTATGCTGTAGGATCTAGTTACTATTGGTCTTATATTTTTCTTCTCCATTCATCACCTGGAGAGTTTGACTTTTACAGTTTGCCAGTGATGAGTCTTAGAGGAGAGAGATGGGTCAGTCTGATGCTAAAATCAGCAGAGGCTATAACATTAACACCAATAAAGTCAAACGATCTTGATCTTGACACTCTCCTTCTTAGTCCCTTGGTTTTACTTTTCCCGGGAGCACCTGGATGCTGACAGATTTGTGTAGTGCAAGGCTGGGAGTCATTTAATGCAGGCACACTTCACAGCCACAAGTTTCACATTATAGTCACGTGATGTTAAGACAAGTGGAAAAGAGCCTTCTGGGTGTGTTCTGGGACAAAAGTTTGCTCTTTGTTACCTCCTAAGAAAGACTCATCCATGGTGTAACTACCTCCCTTGTTCAAACTTGACTTCAGATTAAAACCTCGCCCAATCTCTAATTTTACAAAATAGTGTGAAATAATCTTGTCCAATTAGAAGTTGCACAGGATGGCAAGAGAATAAATTGAGAGAGAAACACAGCAGAAAGGTTTTAGAATTTTAGAGAAATTGCTAGGGGAAAAAGTCAATAATTGTATTTTTGATTGATGGAAAATTATATAAAAAGAGTAGAAAATAAAACATATGCTAATTAATCAAGTTCTTGTCAACTGACAAAGTCCAGTTCACCAGCTATTTACTACACTTCTACACTGAACTGAGAACTTGTCCTTAAATAGTTAAAATCATGTCAGGGAAGTGAAACATTCACAGGCTAAAGAAGTTAAATAATGATTAAATTCATATAATTACAACCTAAGAGTAGTGACAGAGGTAATGAATTAAGACTTTGAGGGGCAAGAGAGAGTTTGGAAGGGTGAGCATCAGCGCCATCTCTCTGCTGGGGAGCAAAGTGCAGAAGAGCCTTTGATAACGAGTGGGTAGTCTGAATAAAGGCAAAAATGTTCAAGGACTTTTTCCACCATAGAAAGTAGAATACTACTGTATATTCTTGGACATGGGAAAACTAATGAAAGAAATGACACTTTAGGAAGATTAATTTGACAAATATTCAGGAGAGATGGAAAGGGAAGAGACTACCTATTTTATACAGAGTAATAAAGCCAGTTAGGTAGACTGCTACACATGAGAGGGAGGAGAAAATATTGTCGCAGTTATCTTTGTTTGCTAATAAAAGGGAAAGTCATTCCTATGTTGTGGTCTCATTGCTGAATGCTAAACTTGAATCTGTCCTGATCTGAAACCACCTTTGGGATCTTCATGGCTTCTGATTACTACAGCTCCCATGGGGCCTGAGTTTCCATCTAAGTGAATTCCTACACCCTGTATAAGGGCCGAAGACACCTGGAATAGTCTGTCCCCAGGTACAGGACAGAGCACATGTGTCAAGTCCTTAGAATAGAAAGCCACCTCATTTGTGCTGTCTTGAGTTACACTTATCTCTATCACATGATGAGGTTTAGTTCATTTTTGCTGTTGTGTTGTTCTGAATTCCCTTTATCACTCAAAATTTAATGCCCAATTTCAGTTATTAGATGTTCACCCTGATATGCCACTACCTCTGTATTCATGTCCTGTCTCTTCTCTGGACACCAACTCCAACCCTTGAATTCGCAACCTTCTTTCCCAGCTGACCCCTTAAGGACTTACACTGGCCTGAATGAATGTAAAACTCTAGTTATTCAGTTGAATTTACCCTGAGCTCAATATCTCTGAACTTGCCTTTGCCCTTGGGAAATATGCTATTTTCATATTCACTCTTTCTGTATTTGATTAATTCCTACTTGTCTTTCTTGGCTTGCCTGCCATGGTACCCACCTCTGTTTTAGATATTCTCTGCTGATTTCGAACCCTATCTTCTGTTGGGGAGGGGGAAATTTCCTCCTCTACCCCTCTTGAGTTCTTGTGGCTGGACCAGTAATCAAACTGACACAAGACAGATTAAGAGGGGAAAAAAAGAAACAAGTTTAATTCGTGTGCACGGAGGTCTCATAGAAATGGGACCTAAGAAATGGCCAAAGCAGGCAGCTTTTATACTTTTTAAGACAAAGAGACAATACCTTTGAGAGGAATTGACAGGACAAAGAAACTTAGGTTTGGGTGCTTAATTAGTAATGAATTTAAGCAAAGTTTGGGCTTGAGTAGTAAATTAGTAAAGAAGTAACAAGGTTTGTTTATAGAGGCTTCTCGGCCCTAATTTCCCTATCTCTGGTGATATGGATGTCTTTCTACTTCCCAGTACAGGAAGGGCACCTTTCGCTTGGGAGATTTATTTCCTGCTTTCAGGGAAACAGGGAGGAGGGTCAAAGCCTCCCTCTTGTATCTGCTGGCCACATCTTAAATAACTTTAGTTCAAATAATCAAAATGCAATTGAAGCATATTTTAAGGTAGCCTGCCCTGGGCCCCAACACTTCTTTGAACCCCTTCAAACTGCTTGCTGTCTTTTGACCATAACTTGATCATGCCCATCTTTTCTTCTGCAATTGCCTTGTTTTTTGTTTGTTTGTTTATTCTGAAGGGTCTTTCCATATTTTTACCATCGTGGGTCCCTCAAACATGTTAAAATCCATTTCAAAACCCACTGATTATAGAAAGCATTTTTGTTTGTTTATTCCCCACTATTATGCATTTTATTTAATTTCATTATTTAACACATCTTAAATAAATTTAAAGTACACATTTACATTCATTTCTAACCAAATTTATTCCAAAACTGGTTTAATGATTTGTGTATTCAGCAAAGTAAAATTAAAATATTTTCAAATTAAAGCAAATGAAAAAATGGAGCACAAAATAAGATGAACATTATTATGTCCTAAACTCTTGGCTACAGATTGGACACACAAACAATAAGCAAGAGAGAAACATATCAGTTATCAGAATTTATTTCTAAAAACAAATTTTTCAGAAAAGAGATTAGACAGTTACTCATATTTGCATCTTCTCATAGAGAAAATAATATGCAATATAAGACTAAATATCTTTAAGAATACCCTTACAGTAACCATCTGCAAATTCTGAAGAAATAACTAAATCTTATGACCTGTCATGCATGTCTTTAATTTTGTAGGTACAAAAATGGGTACTTCTTTTTTGGAAAATATGTTTAACCACACATTATATTATAGACTATTATTTTTTATTCAAAAATTGAATAATATAATATTATTTTTATTTCAAGAAATGAAAAATAAAACTTCAAAATTAAGATGCCAAAGTCTGATTTCAGAACAACTTCAAGCTGAAGACAATCCAAAAAAGAAAATAAAAAGAAAGCAAGCAAGGCCAACTCTTAGAAAATGTCTTCCAAGACTAGTCCTAAAGGTTTCCCTTTTGCATATTCTTTCTTTTTCCTCTGGCTGATTCACCAAAAACTAATGACTTGATACATTGACCCAGTGAAAAGCCAACTCTGAAAAGAAGAGTGCTGACAGTCCAGGGAAAAACAATGAATCCATTGGTCAGCTTCTCTGGCAGCCTTCTCATTTCCTGTAGGCTTCTAGGCTTCTCACTGGTTGTGATGTTAAAAGCCAGCAACCCCTTGTTTATTAGAATCCAAAGCTAGAGAAGTGTCCTGGTTTATACATATCTACTTCCTATAAACACACAAATTCACATACACATGCATTTTTCATTTTCTTATACAATATGTCAGGATGGAAACCCTCTACTTTTAAGCCCACGAGAGTTGTGCAGTGAATCATTGTGCTTGAATCTAGATACAAGTGTCTTTCTGAAAACATTTTTAGATGCCTTTAAACATCTCTGGATTCTTGTTTCAGTCAGATGGAGGATTCAAGTCTCAAAATCTACAGATTTTTTTTTTTTTCCAGTGCTGCAGTTCTTAGCTATCACAGTTTTCTCTTATTGGAAATACAAAATTCTTAATATCTGCAATGGTCCAAACTGATCATTTAGTCCTAGATATGGAAAGAAATCACCCAAGTTAGACGGTGTGACTTGCCCAGATTTAGATTAATAGTTAATAGAAGAATCACACAACCAGAAATGAGGAGTGATTTTCTTTTTCTCTTCCTTGGGGAACAATATCCAAAATTTGGCTTTTAGATTAATATTTGGAGAATATTTTTTTTCATTCATTTATAGCTTTCAGTGGCTTCCTATCTAAGGAAGGATTTAGTTCCTGAGTGAAATCCAAAGTCTTTCCTACCATCTACAAAGCAGGACTTGACCACCGCACACTACTTCTGTGATTGCACTTTGAGTCCCCTGAGTTTCCCTTACTCACAGTGCTTCAGCCATACTGGCCTCCTTGTAGTTTATAAAGAATGACATTACCTCTCAAGGTCTTTGCATTTCTTGTTATTCTTTCTGGAATGCTCTTCTCCAAATACTTGCATGTATTTTTCATTTCTTTTATGTCTCTCCTAAATATCATCTAACCAGTGAAGAGTTCATGCCACCCTATAAAAATAAACCCTCTTAGCCAATGCTAGTTAGTTTTCATTCCTCTTACCCCACTTTATTTTTCTTCACAGTTCTTATCTCACCTCAAAATATTATATATTTGTTGATTTATTGTCATTGTTCTTGATAGAATCCAAGTCCCTTGAGAACAAGGACTTCATCATTTTTTTTCATTGCAGGTTCTCAGTACCTAAAGCAGTGCCTGACACATAGTAGTTTTGCATCAAGGATTTCTTGAATGAGTAAAAACTGTATTTATTCATTCATATAATTAATCCATGCTGAATACCTAACTTGTGCCAGGTCCAGTATTATGTAGGGGCAAGAAATAAAGCAGATAAGATCCCCACCATCAAGGCTGGTGGGAAGACAGATATTACACATGTTAAAACACATATGAAGATAAAGAACAATCAAGGAAGAGAACAGTTTGTTATGGTAAGTAGTAAAATGGTGTGATCTAATTTAGATTGGAATCAAAGAAGAGATCTCTGAAGATATAACATTTAAGTTCATTTGGATAATGAGGAAAATAAAACCAGGCAAAGAGTGAGAGTAAGAATGCTCTATGTGTGAGAAAAAAGAACTTAGAATATTAGAGGGACAAAAAAAGAAGGCTGGTTTCACTGTACTGTCTGCCAAGTGAACTAAACTATACAGTTAGATATGCCGGTCTGGAATCCAGAAGACACATCTGAGTTCTATATAAATGTGGGAATTATTAGCATAAAGCTGATTTGTAAAAGCCTGGTAATGGATAATATCCCCCCTAAAGAGAGCACAGAGAGAAAGAGTCCTGACCAAGACTGAGGAACTACACATTAATAATTAGGAAGTGAAGTGTGAAATGAGGGAGAATGCAAAGAAACAGCCAGACTAGTTGAAAGATGCTGTGGATTTCTAAGATTATGGAAGACAAGGAGGAAAGATTCTCAGAAGACACTATCTGACAGTTTTGAATAGCTGAAAATTCCCAGGAAAAAACTCAAAATTGACAATAGATGTGACAGAACAAAGGCTAGTGTTGCCTTTCCCCAGAGCACAGTTTTGCAGTGTCATGGAGAAGAAAGACAAACGTTCCTGAGAGAATGAGAAAACGGAAGTTGAAGAAACAGAGACTGTGTGTTTATAAAATCTGTTCCAGGAGTTTGATTAGTAAGAAAATCTAGATAATTAGTGGGAGAGTAAAAGGGGATGTGTGATAAAGGAGACTTTTGTTTTGTGTTAAGAGGGAGTTATGGGAATATGTTTGCCAAATGGAAGAACCCTGAAGAGGGAGAAATTTCTTTATAAAAAAATCACATATACACAAAATCCTGCCTTGGATTTCAAGGAATTTATGAACCTTGTTAAATCCTTTTAGAATTCATGGATCTCAGTTTACTAACAGATGAGCAATGTGATAGTGTGATTTATAATAAGAAATATATATTTGGTCTTTGTCCTATTTGTGGCACAGAGTTCCTAAAATCTTTTGAAATTTCTGATACAGGTGTCTTTTGTTATGTGAATGAGGCGATTTTTGGGACCCATTTAAGGATGGGGGCTGGTTGCCAGGGGAACCAACCATGTGATTTGAAGGTTGGAACTTTAAGTCTCACCCCCTGACATCCAAGAAGGAGGGAGGGGTTGGATTCAATTACCAATGACAATTGATTTACTCAATCATGTCTATGTAATGAAGCCTCCATAACTATCCCAAAAAGACAGGGTTTGGAGAGCTTCTGAGTTGGTGAACACCTGGAGATTCAGGGAGAGTGATGTGCTGGGAGACGGCTTGGAAGCTCTGTGCCCTTTCCCCATGCCTTGCTCTATACATCTCTTCCATCTGGCTTTTCCTGAGTTACATCTTTTTATAATAAACCAATGACCTAGTAAGTAAAATGTTTCTCTGAGTTTTGTGAGCTACTCTGCCTATTTCTCTAGTTCTGGGAAATCTACAGAGAAGGGTTATAAAGTTTAAGGAGATGCTCTCTATTTTTAGAAGAATGACTTGGGGTGCACAGTTCAGTATCATGCTCATTTTAAAATGATTTCTTCTGGTAATAATGGCTGAACTGATTGTAAATTGAGAGTGCATATGGTCCATTGGTCACCTCTGTGCTGAGCAGTTTTGCTTCTGGGAGTGTAATAGGGAAACTTGAGTACATCTATGTTCTGTTGTAATATGAATCCAAGCTTTCCACACCCCCCGCATCCAAGAATGATACAAATTAAGTGTAAATGAGAGGAAATATGCTATGCTTTCCAATATTAAATATAATGAACTATTTTCCAACTGAAGACAAAGAATACTTTCATGTCAGTATCAATAATGGAAGAATTCTTTATTTTAAAAGCAGAAATCCTTATGCGTGATCTACCCCAGCAATTGGGGAGAAAGAATGAAGGTATTACTTTGCTCTTTCAGTCCCAGTGCCTTCTAGTATCACTCTGCTAAAAACTTCATGCCTATTTGAATGTTGCTATGACTTCATCTTTGGAGAAATGGTTCAGAACACTGTTTCACTAGAACTAGGAACCACAGTAATGTACAATTTTGCCAGTGTTCTAAAGGTGATGACTATGGAGAATGCAACGTGGCAGGAGGCAAAACTGGAGACTGGAAGAGACCCTCGAATGAAGTGCTCTGGCCCTGTTTTTAATTCCCTATCATCTCACATGTAGGTGAGATGTTAGTAGGGATTAAGACTTGGCCAGGTTATATAAAGTCTTTCATTTATCAAACACATTATTCTGCTTCTGTCTGTGACCAATATCTGATAAAAATTCTTATCATCTACCAGAACTTTGTATCTTCAACGTACTTTATAGTTATTAGTGATACATGAGTATCTCCATGTGAGGCGCAATTTGTATTATATCCATTTTACCCTCTACTCCTAGCCTGTGCTATTTTACTGATAAACAAGCCTATCTCAGTAAGGTTTATTAGTGAAGTATGTTCACCCAATAAATATAAGACAGTCTTTAAGTCTCTAGCAATTTAAAGAAATGTCTTTATAGGTAAATACTTCAATGTATATTTATTTCCACAGGAATGGGATCATACAACACAAACACTTTTTAAATCTACTTTTCACTCAATTAATTATGGACACCTTTTTAAAGAACCATTTGTATAGTACATATTACCTACAAGATTTGATATGAAGGACAGTGTTTTTTTTTTAAGCTCTTTTGATTGTCAGCAAAACCACTGACTCTTGAAGTGTCTTTAACCTCAGTTAGCCCCAGAAATGAATGCAGGGTCCCAGACAGCAGCCTGGAGGGGCTTTTCACGGACATATAGACTTGACATGATGTGGTTGATAGGTTACACCAGTAAGGTGGATGTGTAACCCTTACATCACACACATATCTAATTACTAACTCTCTGATGTAGGAGTTATTTTCCTATTTTATAACTAGGAAACCAAGACTCAGTGATGCTGAGTAGCTTGCTCATATTCAAGCAGCTAACAAATACTGGAAACTTAGATGTGAGGCCAGCCTTTCAAAGCAAATCCCTTGTAATGCATACAACCACTAATTTTATGATTATCATAAATAGTTATTTTGTCCTGTTAACTGAATCGACTTGAAAAGTTGTAAACCTAATTTTAAAGAGTAAGAATTCCAAATTCTAAATTATCATCAGTTTTGAACAGCTAGATATTAACACTGAGTTAACTGTTTGCACTATAGCTGTGCTCTTAATATATGAAACAAGAAAAAGGCAGAGATGGATGGATTTGCAAAGTGGTTAATCAATACTGGTTATTGTTTTGTTTTAAATCTTGACTTTATAACCTTGGATAACATTCTAAAGTAAGAAGAAGAACTGACTATATGGAACAGGAGAGCTGTGAAGTAAGTGCTCAGGTGATCTGTGGTCAGGTGCTGGCCCACAACTATCAGTCACATTGTAAACAAAGTAAGTATGGAAATTGAGAGTAGGCACTTAGAAATGTTTATAGCAATTTGCAGAATAATTCTGTGTTTGTTAAAGCTAATAATAAAAAAAAATTTGAAATTTTGTCTTTATATTTCATTTATTTAGTAATTTATTTTAAAGTATATTATAAAAGTTTTAGTTTTCAATAGAACATTATTAGTTCAGTTTGCAATCTCTTTTATTTTTTAATTTTAGGCTTTCATTATTTTATTTTAAAATATATTTCAGAACTATGAGTCTTCAGGGGGTTGGGGGAAAAATGATCCTTCACTACAAAGAGTTTGAGGAATACCGATAGAAGATTTTGTAGGTGCTGTGAATCCTCAGGACAAAATCATGGTCAGCAATTAAATTCTCAAATGAATGAAGAGACTGAGAAGATAAGGAATTTGAGGAGTTACACTAAGAACTCTGGGGACCTACATCATGAAGGAGAGCACAGGCAGAGGCTGAGCACAGTTGCAAGAGGAGGCCAGCATCCAGAATTTCAAATTAGGTGGAAGGACACAGACAGAAAGGTCATAAAATATACAAAGTGTGGAGAGAGGGAAACACACATGCTGATGGCAGGCAGGTCACTCAATAGTTTGAACAACCTAAGGACAACTGACACATCTTATTTTTCCTCACAATTTGCTCTCTCCATTTAGGTGTGGGCAGAAAAAAGCTGGCTGAGGCTACTTCTCTCCTCAGTGACACTGGGCCAACCAATTTCCTGGAGTCAGAAGAAAGCACTTTTCTCTGGGACATTCCATAACTTTACTATCACCACCACCACCAAAATATTAGCAAAATCCAATCCTAAACAGAATGGTGAATTGTAGGGCTTGTGAATACAATCACATTTTGGAATAATGCTTATTCTTAAATTGAAAAATATTTTGTCTTTATGAAAGTATGTGTTCCCAAATTTAAAAAGAGATATAATCCTACAATCTAGAGATAATCACATAATTTTAAGTGTTCCTTTGCTGTCATTTTCTCTGCTTGTATACTGTTCAAAATTTATATATGTCTGTCTGGACTTTTGCCTGTGTAGATTTTCTACCACATATTATATTGTAGTTGTATTGGTTTGCTAAAGCTGCCATAGCAACGTATCACAAACTGTGGCTTAAACAGCAGAAACTTATTGTCTCAAGCTCTGGAGGCTAGAAGTTTGAAATCAAGGTGTTGGCAGGGTTGGTTCCTTCTGAGGGCTGTGAAGACTGAGGGAGGATCTGTTCCATGCCTCTCCCTTGCTTTTGGTGGTTCTTCTGGCAATCTTTAGCATTGCTTTTCTTGTAGATGCATAATCCTGATCTTTGCCTTTGTGCTCACATGACATTCTCACTGTGTGCATGTCTCTGTGTCCAAATCTCCCCTTTCTATAAGAACACCAATAATATTGGATTAGTGCCTGCCCTTATGAACTCATTTTAGCTTGACTATCTCTGCAAAGACCTGATCTCTAAATAAGGTCATGCTCTGAGATTCTAAGGGTTAGGACATATCCAACATATCTTTTTTGGGGAGAGGACAAAATTCAACCCTTAACCTTCATTCTTTTTATCAATTCTGAAACTGTTCTTTGAAAATCTCAGTTCTAATGACTGCATAATATTTTTATTGCTAAGATAAAACATGTTTTATTTAACCATAAATAACCCTTTTATTAGACATCTATTTTTTAATGTTTTTCAGCTTTATATATAATAGTGCTATGAATATCCTTACATAGGAATATTTTGTGTATCTCTGAGTTTATACTTAATTTAAATTTTTAAAAATAAAGACATAGCATAAGAGTATGAATATTTATGATAGTTTCAATATTTATTTCCTAATTTATCCTATAAAATTGTACGTGTTAACAAATATTTAAAAATCTAGTCAGCAAAAATTTAAGTCATTGTTGCTTTAATGTGAATTTTTTTGCTTTTAATGAGGTTGAATATTTTTTATGTTATCGTGCTATTGCCCTTTTTTGTATGGGCCACTCAACTGCTCTTCCTATTTTAGTATAGGGGTATGTTAGTTGTCTTCTTGCTGATTTATAGGAGAAAGTTTCAATAAATATCACTTTCGTATAGTGAGAGCTTATTTTAGTTGCCATGTTTGGATATACAATATAAACTCAAATGCAAAATTACTCAAAAATATACAGAGGTTCATCTTTTCATCAACAAAATTAAAGTAAAAAATAAATAAAAATTTACTCCATAGTAAATAATCTTTAGGAAATATTTAGGATTTTCCATTCTGATAGGAAATATAATTCTAGTTATCCAGTTGCTGCAGAAAAAAGCTTATACGTCAATGAAAGTTAATTATAAGTTTTCTCTGACACAGAAAGGTGAAGTGACTTTCCAATGTCATAAAGCCAGAGAATAGCAGAAGTGGGAATAGAATTCAGGTCTACTGAATCCCAGTGCAATACTTCAGTGAGTAGACAACTATGATTTGTTGTGAAATAATAATTGCTAATTACTTTGGGTATTCCTTTCATCCTTAAAAGATCTAATAATGCTCACAAGTTCATAAAGGTGTTTTATCCAATGGACAGCAATGCCTTATAAGAGAATTTTTCCTTTAATATTATGTCAAATAAACTTTTAAAATTTGATGACAGTTCCAACTGAATTCTCTAATGGCCTGTGTTGACCTTCTGTCTAAAGTGGGTGATGGGAGTATACAGGGTCTCTCCACCAAACACGCAGAATGCTGACATTTATTGTGCTCTTTCTCAGTGCCAGGCATTTACCTTGGTATTTAATTTATTCACCATAAAATTCCAAGAGCTAATAATTTTACAGATTAGATACTGGAGCTGAAATCGGTCCCAAGTCAAGCAGAGCAAATAGGAGAGTCAAACTTCGCACTCAGATCAAACTCCAAAGATCCCATCCTTTCCATGACACTACAGTCTTCCTACTCTCTACGAATGAGCACAGGTAGTTTATCTTCTATCCTGACTAACCACTGAAGAAAGCAGAGACAGAAACTCAGATGGTATAATGAATTCTGTGGGAATACAATTTTTAAACAGCATAATTAGACAAAAAGCAAAGGTGAAAGGAAGTAACATTTATTAAAGGTGTACAAGGTATCATTTAATCTTCACATTCACAACTTTATTATGGCTGTTTCATTCATGCGGGTGTTGATTTTCAGAGAAGTTAAATAAATTGTTCAAGATCATAAGGCTAGCTAGTGGTAGAACCAGGATTGAAAGGACATATGTCTGGCTCCACAATCTGAGAACTTTCCATAACTAACTTTTTTATATTGCCTCCTTTGTTAGAACAGATTTTTTTTTCCAAATTGAAGAGGATATATAGACGGTTGATAAGAGTTACCTCTGATTAATGGATACATACATGATTTTACCTACTCATCAATACTATTACTGTGCAGTTTGGAAAATAGTTTTAGTTTTTGTTTACTTTTTAAAATGTATATTTATTAACAGACAATCAGAGTTCATAATGCGTGAGCAAATATAATTAGTCTACAGTAAATCTTAAGAGAAAAATGTAACTGTGATGTTATCTACATAATACTTGAATTTTATTTCTTTTAACTCTCTTGGTTACTGCTATCTATTATGGTAATAGTACTTTAATATCAGTATGCATAAGACTTATCCAAAAAGAAAACATGCAGATTCCTTGGCTCCAACTTACATATTTGGCTTAAGTATCCGGGGAAGAGCTTCATAATTTTTAACAACTCCCTCTAAATAACAAACATCGCTGTATTGTGGGAAAAAAACCCTCTAAATAAATTCATATATAAGGCTAAATTTTAGAACTTCATGGAAAATTCTCAATGGAAAATCCCACCTTAGACAAGTAATTCTCAGACTTTGGTGTACATCAGCATCACCAGGTTTGTTAAAGGTTTGGCTTCTGGAGATATCAATTCAGAAAGTCCTGGAAATGGACATGAGTGGGTTACACATATTTATTGATAAAAAGCTCACCAAGATATTTTATATTATATGAAAATTGGGAAAAGGTACTATAGAATTATATAGATTAAAAATTACTTATGAGATTATTGATAAAATGACTTAGGAATACTAATATACTTCCTCTGGGTGGTTTTGGTAGAAAGAATTGTGCACTAAATTCTGTCTAGTCACATCAGATTGGTGATATCTGAAATCTATTAGGAATGAAAACTATGTATACTGACAGAATGAGGACTTTTAAATGCAATGTATTCTTGGGGACTTGGCTACCAAATGTTAGTGGGCCTTGCATTGCCCATTTCCTAAAGTAGACACACAGTTTTTTTGTTTTTGTTTTTTTTTTTTTTTTTTTTTTGCGGTACGCGGGCCTCTCACTGTTGTGGCCTCTCCCGTTGCAGAGCACAGGCTCTGGACGCGCAGGCTCAGCGGCCATGGCTCACGGGCCCACCCGCTCTGCGATATGTGGGATTTTCCCGAACCGGGGCACGAACACGTGTCCCCTGCATCGGCAGGCGGACTCTCAACCACTGCGCCACCAGGGAAGCCCGACACACAGTTTTTATCTGGAGTGTTCAGAATCCCATCTCCTCAGAAGTGTAGAATAGTCAATACAGGAACTCTTCATTTCCTGACTTCAATTTTCATATATCAACTATGGATGTCAATACCAGCTAAATTTTTGAAAATGTGAATTCAATATAATACTTAAAAAAGGGTCTAAAATACCTTTCCTGGACTGAGTCAGAAAAATCAGAGGCCAGAGTACAGAAACTGCATAATTTTAGAGCATTATGTGCCCTAATATCACCCCTAGATATATTGTACTTTTTCTAGACTTATTTTCCTTTTTGTCCCATTTCATTTATTTTAAATGCAAAATCAGACTTCTTGTAAAGTCACTACAAATCATATATTATGACATGATCAGGTAAAAGTAAATTAAATAAACTAATGAATAGTAAAAATATTTTTGATTAAACTATTAATAGTTAAATTTTTTTGTATGTTTTTGTTGCTTCACATTAATCTAAAGGTTGTTTTTTTAAAAAAAACAATATATTAGCCATGGTTCCATATTGTTATCAATATGCTCTTTCTACGATGAATATGCTTATTTAAAATCTGTGTCTTCACTGTCTTTATCACTTACAATTTCATGATGTTAAAGAATATTTGTCGGGCTTCCCTGGTGGTGCAGTGGTTGAGAGTCTGCCTGCCGATGCAGGGGACACGGGTTCGTGCCCCGGTCCGGGGAGATCCCACATGCTGCCAAGTGGCTAGGACCGTGAGCCGTGGCCGCTGAGCCTGTGCGTCCAGAGCCTGTGCTCCGCAACGGGAGAGGCCACAACAGTGACAGGCCCGCATACTGCCAAAAAAAAAAAAAAAAAAAGAATATTTGTCATCAATTATTTATCTGCTTTTAAAGAAGTAACAAAAATATCACTCTCAAAAATTATGATCAGATTTTTTTAAAAAATCACTTATGATTAAGAATAGCTTTATTGTGTAGACTGTGACAAATGTACTCAATAAATAATTGATAGCCACTCTTCTCACTGCTAACTTCAGAAAACCCATGATGGCCCTCACTTGAGCAGGATAGCCCCTGTATTCCTATGTGTAAAAACAATTATCTCCTGGATATTACCAGACCAGGTTTCTTCATAGAGGTGTGGAGCAAAGGGTAAGTTTAAATAATTGTAACGTGGGAGAAAATTCGCAAAGGAAGCTATAATGTGTAGGTGCGTGTCATAATAATTAAGCATTTGCATAGCTGACTGCAACCCTTATTAAGCAACGTGCCAAATGCCAGGCTGCTTTACATAATGGATGTGGGAGAAGAAGTGACAAACACCAAAGTAATGGAACACATTAATAAAAGTTTGCACAGTGTGTGTCCTTCATGCAGGCTGTGGTGACAAATATCCATGCCTTTACAAACTACATGACATTATGTTGTTTAGTCCTCTGGGATTTGCCTGCCAATTTGCTGTCTATCATTTATTTTCCACTGTGGTGTGTATGCTTTGAGTGATCTCAACAGAAGGTCACAACCAGTGAAGCTTCTTTACCAAACATTTCTTGTATTCCTGTCTGGGGCTTTGAGGGGTTCATTTTTAAAGTTTATCATACTTCATTTTAGTAAACATCCCAAGGAGATTCAGGGTAGGTCCTGGAACCCAGGTCTTCCATCAATGTGTTTGCTCTGTGTGCTCTTGTGGTCTTCCCAATTCCCATTTCTATAAATAATTGCTGGAACATTTGCAGTAACATTTTTATTGTCCTTAACCTTATCTCTTGTTACGTTTATGGTTCTTATAAAAGGGGGAAAAAAAAGAAAGGAAAAAAGAAGCTTTTCTCAGTCTCTATTTTGATGCTTATTGGCTATAAGCAGGTGGGAAGCAGTATATAATACTGCTCTTAAAATTACATCTGTCTCCATCAAAGTTCTCCTCACTCAGGCTCAGCCATCAAAGTAGCGATGGGTGACTTACTGATAGTTAAATAGCATATCACCAGAGATCAGGATACAGTGTTCTCACTACATAAAATAACTTTGCCTGTTTTAAACTGAACAAGCACAGCAAATTATCTTTTTTCCCTCCATTTTTATTTCCAAGCCAGTATTTAACAATGGACCTTTACAAAGGGACATATTAAAACATCACCCTATCATCTCAGGTTTTAGTTGTCCAATGGCGAAATTGAAAGAGGTGCACACACAGGGGGAGGACACTGTGCTTTTCCCAGAAGAGACAACCCTGTAATCTTGTCTAAAGCACTCAATTATAGCCCTGTGATGGGGGTAGTGGACATTAACACCAGGGCTGCTCTGAGCACCCCCAAGGCGCCAACACCTGGATAGTCTTTTATCCTCTGCCTCATCATTTCCAGTGTGGTATTTTTAGCACCTCACAAAGCTGGCATGCTGGGCATCTGTCCCTCCTAGTTCACTATCTCTCACCCTCTCTCGTTCTGAGGGAGGCAGGCACTGGTATAACAGCTGAATGGTAAGCTAGCTCGGGACAGATGCACTGTTTCTCTACCTTTTATGCAAATATTCTGAGCTTGGCCGGGAGAAGAATCAGAACAGAGGAGAAGAAGAAATTTGCTCATCTTTGGGCCAGATTTCAAGCCTTTTGAGTGTGGTACTCATTTCATTTGGGAAGGGTAATGATGTGGTAAGCAAGTCCTTGATAAAACCCCATTACTTGCAACGTGTTTGAGGCTTTTCTTTCCGGGAGCAGAGGGAACCATGCTACCTGTGGCAATACATCATTTTAAAATATATCAAATATGCAATTATAAGGCATGAATTCTGAATTAAAGGGCTTTATGTTATTGAATTTTTTAAAATGGTTCCTACCTTTTGACACATCTTCTATTCAATCCATTCCAAACCTGCAGCTCTCAGTCATGTTCTATTTTCAACATATTCATTAATATACATTTTAAGTTCATGTCTAAATCAACCAACTATGAAACCACATTTGATCTGTGCTTTCCAAACTACCAAATTACTGTCAACATGTTTTTGTGAATAAAATTTTTATTAACATGCTTATTTCTTATGCAGTAAAAAAAAAATGAATATCTAATATTAAAAGTATTACACCTATTGCTTCTTTGTTACTGATTGAAAATATGATTTTAAGTTGAGAGTGGGGCTTCCTTGGTGGCGCAGTGGTTGAGAGTCCTCCTGCCGATGCAGGGGACACGGGTTCGTGCCCCGGTCCGGGAAGATCCCACATGCCGCGGAGCGGCTGGGCCCGTGAGCCATGGCCGCTGAGCCTGCACGTCCGGAGCCTGTGCTCCGCAACCGGAGAGACCACAACAGTGAGAGGCCTGCGTAATGCAAAAAAAAAAAAAAAAAAAAAAAAAAAATTGAGGGTGTCTTTCATAAAAACACATTTTATCTTTCCCAGTAAAGTGGCCTAAGTAACTTGTAGGCACTTGATTATTTTGATGACCATTGTACTAATTTGTTTGTTTATTCAGTATAAGTCCAAGATTTTTTAATTCCATGATTTGCTGTGCCAATCCTGGGCTGGTTCCCTCCCAAATACATTGCTGACACTTCCCTGATCTGCTCTGTACCACGGGGCTCTGACCCTGCAATATCCTCAGTGTCCCTTGCCAATAGTTTACATTTAAGTTTGTGCCATGAGAGGTATTGGAAGGAGACAAGAAGAAGGAAGGAAGGGAGAAGGCTCCCCTCTCCCTCTGCTTTGGTAGATGTCTCTGAGAGTGACTGAAGTCTCTGCTGTGAACCCAGCTTTCAACAGGCAGTCCTTCCCTCTACCATATCAGCTCTCACCAGGCCAGAACCTGGTCCTAGATTGTGTCTGGTGGCCCCAGCTGCTGGTCTCTACTAAAACCACTGCTTCTCTTGACTCCTGAGGGTGTTGGTAGCTTCCTGCTGTCCTCATCTCTGGTTTGCTTCATGATTTCAGCTCAACCAACAACTTTTTAACAAATCCAGTCACATGGCCATTGGAGTGTTCTTCAAGAGAGCCCACTGTGGGGAGCATAAATGACTGACAGCTTCCAACTGCTGCATGTTTGGATACACTGTGGGTTTCATACAAGTCTACACTTATCCCAAGCTACTCTCAGCCAATGACTACGAATGATGGGGTAATCAGAATCAGGCCATTACTGTACAAGGCAGGATTCCTTTAATGGGCAATCTTTGCTTTGGGGCCTATGAGAGTTCCCAGAACTGTACAGTGATCTGAGACTTTTCCTACCCAATCATCCTTCCTTCCTTCTCTCCTCTCATAGTTGTAGGCATGCCTCATGATTTGATGGCTCTCTCCACTTACTCTTGCTCCTTCCTCCTTGTCCTTATTATTATAATGTGTACTGTGAATCTGTAAGAAAGAGGATATAGAATTTTTCAAATGTATTTATTCATATAACACTATTTTAGAGAACTTTGGGGGGATATTATTCTATGCAACATTCTTTGTGGGAATAGTCACATAATTTTGAAACATAGTAATTTATCACCTTGAAAATTTGCTACTTCTTTTCTAATTAATCAAGATACGGAAGGTGAAACTGCAGTTTACTGCAATTAAGGCAGGAAGGAGCTCTTGTGGAACTGATGTTAGATGGCAGTGTGGGGAGATGACTGTGTTTTAAAAGGATGAATATGGTCAATTCAAAGAGAAAGGAAATGATTATATTGTTAAGTGTCTCCAATGTGCCAGGTTATATAGTAGGCTTCCCCATAACAGCAAGCTTTGTCTGACCCTAAAACCTTTCCATGAAAGCTCTAAACCTGATTATTATCAAGACAATCATTTGGTATTTCAACCTTGTGTTGAACACTTTGATGAAAATATTATATTTTCCATGAAACATTTTGTTCCTATCATCACTGTATCTTGATTGGATTGGTTTCTATGTTACTATAAGATAGAAATGAATTTAAACATTTATTTTAACTATGTGGAAATAAATCTGTTTTTATCATGTATGTCCTTTGGAAATGTGCTTTTTTGTTTTCTTTTTCCTTTGGAACCTGATTATGAATTAAATGCATTTAAGCATTTAGTTTCCTGAAGGATCTAGATAATAACCTCTCATTTTCTTTCACAATCTCCTTTTTGATTTCTTGGATGTTCTTATTTTTATATATCTAAATTGAATTTTTTCTATAGGCCTATTAGAGGATGACAATCTGATATTTATTTGTCTTTATTTATTGGTTGAACCAGTACATCACTAAGGTTGTACTATTTGAAGATCAGAGCACACTGAACACACTGTTAAATAGCTGCTTAATTATAGTCAACAGTCAAAATTAATGTTAAGCAAAAGTTCATGTTCATTAAAATAAATGTGCAAATAAAAGGCTTTCCAGCAAATAATTTATTTCCCCATAAAGCTTTTTGATTTTACTTATTTAGTAGCCACATAGAGATTCCCAAAATGTCATTCATTCATTTATTTATTCATTCATTCTTTCATTCGTAAGTAAAAACAGATTGAATGACTCCTTTGATCTTATATTGAACAGCTAATAGGGGATATAGAATATCTATTTATTCACTGATTAATTCATTCATTCAGTATGCATTTAATTCCTACTATGCACAAGATACCATGTCAAGTGACTGTGGATATGCATGTGATAAATAAGAACTAGCCCTGATGGCCCTACTATTTTTCCAATGGACTTTCCTGAAGCAGACCAGCTTGGATCTTTTGATATTGTTTTGGTTTCCTATGATCGTATTCTCTCTAACTCTCAAAATGACTTCCCTCTTCCTAGATTGACTACCTCGTTATGCCATACTTGTTACCTAAACAGTTGGATTTCTTCCCATCAAGACCATCTATAGCCTGTTGAAAATTTTTTCAGAGCAAGATAGTGCAATTATATTCCTTAAAAATCCTAACATTTTTAATCAATGGAACAGTCAGCCCTTTTTGGTTTGAGTGATTGCAAGTATCAAAGGAGGTAATGTATGTGAAAATTATTTGAAAAAATATACGATGAAACTAATATTTAATGAGGGTTTGTAATTGTGCTGGACAACTTCCCAAATGGGGATCTCAACTAGTCCTTCTAACGAACCTGTGAAGTAAGCGGCAGAGGTGGAAACTCTCACACTGCTCATGTCTGGCACAGCTGAAGTTCCAACCTCAGACTTCTGGTGTCACTGGAGCACAATTTCCCTGAACCACACTGGAGCTTTAGTAGCAGGGACTTTAAATAGCATCTGATAACTTTGTGTTAGGCATGTGTTTTCATTTCTATGTTTCCTACTGACTTCCATTTTGGAGAAAAGGATAAAAGGATATTTAACTTGTCAAGATACTTTGTTGTCAGTCTGGTTTAGAGGTGCATTGAGCAAGGGACACTATTAGTAAAAAAGTGATTGAGAATAAAGCTACTGGCAGTGACATCAATTCAAATCGATTCTCTTCCTATAAAATGCCAATTATAAAGCAAAAATGGAAAATATGGGCTGGAATGATGTATTAGAAGTACTTTTCCCTTCTTTAAGATTTAATTATTATCATTATATTTAATAGGGTTACATCAAAAGGAGACTTATTTCCTGACTGTGAATGTGCAGGTAGAGGTTTTGCTGAAGCTTTTTTTTTTCTTTTTTTTTTTTGTCAAAACTGGTGAATAGAGTAGGAGCGATTCCTTTAGTCATTGTAGGAGTATATTATTATCTTAGATTATACAACATACAGTCTTGTACAACATTTAAATAATTAGCAACTTGTGTCTTTGTGAGCTTTTATAGTTAAATTGTTTTTGAAAGATATTTCAAGTTATAGCACATTCTCCAGCCTTGATGACCATCTGATTCTTTGCCCAGTCTTTCTCTTCCCAGTCTGGTGAGTAATGGCCAAGAGAGGCACTGACACTACGCTTTGCATAAAGCATAAATGGGAATAGGAAAAATAGAAACATGTGCTTTCCTCTGAGAAGCACATAATGTTTCCCTAGATGCTATAAAGGAGTGCAGAGGTGAAAAAGTACTCAGAAACAGAGACAGAGCAAATGAAATAAATATATGAATGAATAAGCAATTTAACAGGAAGTCTACAGAAATCTAGTGGATTAAAGGAATCAAATCTGTTCCTATTTGCATTGGAACATATCTCCTAATTGGACTTGTATCTTAGCTTCTTTGTACCTGTGGGAGACAATAGTTAAAATGAGCACTTTGTCAAGTTAAAGGAAAAAGAGCCATGGATAGATGGGTGGACCCATCTTTATAACAGGGATGTTAAGACGAAAAAGGGAGTACAGAATGCAAAGAATATGGACATGTGATTAGAAGGAGTTAGGAAAAATGATTCTAAAGAGAGTTATAAATAGAAAATTTAGTAATTTTGCTTTTATTTCACCAGTGCCCACCATATATAAAAACATTTTTTCTATGTATTTTGGTGGTATCTTAGTAGTTTCCCCTAGTAGTGGTCAAAATCCATGCAAAATAGATTGTCAGTATAAATTACTGCTACATTGAGACTAAAGTAAATTACAAATCCTTCTTAGAAGTTTTATTTTTTTTCCTTATACTACACAGTGATTTAATAAGCAGTTTTCAAGCATAAATTTATTTCAGTTTCTTCAGGCTCTATTTGGTTATAACATTATTGATCTATGACAGTGTATAAGCAGCACGTAGCCACTGAACAACAATAGAGGCAGCAGTAAAAGCAAATAGTTCTGAGGCATAAAGAAAAAAAAAGGAAAAAGAAACTTCTAATAAAACCTAATATCACTGCAATTTAAAATAACCAAATATGATAAATAAAAATATGAGCACTTGAAAAAGAAGATTCATATTTAAATCTTATTCTCAGTCTAGAGAAAAGATGTAGGTAACTATGTTACAGGGTCTGGTGAGTGTGCAAAGTGATGGTACAAGTGCAAGTGCTTGGTAAACTAAACTGCTAAATCAATGGAAGTACTTCTATTGTACGCAAACACATTGAATCAAATGGTGAAATGAGATTGGTCTTTTCCTTTATAGATAGAGAAGTCTTCCTACATTGGGATGACCAGATTGAATTTACGCAGGCATGGAGAGAGAAAAATTCCTCTGCCCTAACAAATGAAGAGTGAGATCATATCTGAAAGCTTTTCATTCTATAAATAATCTGTGGACGGTTGGGTTTGGCAGGAGACTCAGAGGCAGGAAACATACTAACTTTGTGCCAAGTAACTGAACGCTCTTACTTTCTATAAGTCTGTCTTTGCAGAAACAGATGTTTGGACAACTGGGAATCCTTCAGCTAAATGAAGCATAAATCCTGGGGATGGGATGATTGTGGTGTGGTATTGGTAAGATCATTCAACCCGTCAGAAACATATAAACTATCTGAGATAAGAATATGTTTATGCTTGGCCAATTTGGGGGTTATTTGGTTTGGCCATCAGTAATTCAAAATAAGAAATATTTTATGAATAATATTCAGCAGAGAGAGCATTAAATGCTAAATGCCAGTATTGTTCAGTTGTCAAAAACTATACTCATGTCACATTTAAAAACACTGTATAACTCCAAACCCCTATGCAAACATAAGGTATAAGTCTCAGTTTGTAAATTATGAAAATGTACTAAACATTTCTTGGCAAAGTATCTCAAGATCTACTGGAAAATTATAATTGTGTTTATTTGATTATCATGGGTTTTTCATGGGTGTCATCACACTTTGAGCAGCTGTGACAATTTACTGCTGGAATAACTCCATCCCAAAATTATTACTGCAAATTGAAGTCCTATTTTTCCATCCCAAGAGTATTCTTAATATTAACAGTTGGTAATTAGTCTGTCCTTTGGAGAGACTCTGGACAGTTCTGAAGAGCATTCTGTACGTTTAATCAAGAGAACACTTCCCCTACAAAGGTGGACAATAAAATATAACATTAATTGAATTGTGATAGTTTTCACTAATTGCTGATGCTATCTCTATTTGTTGCTTTTAAAGTATGTTCTTTAATATTCTAAGGATAACATTTGTTTTGGCTGTAATTCCTTCTCGAAAATCTGAATTTTGAGAAAATACAAGATACTTATAGATGTAAAAGCAAAGAGTAAGTCATTAGAAACTGTTCTTTTAAGAGGCTAATATATATGAAATATTTCTTTCTGAAACCATTAAACAAACTGGTCACTCATTTTAATAACACTTGCCTTCTTGGAGCATACGCAAGTGAGCACATACTGTTTTTCATACCAGTCTAGGCAGTTGCAGTCTGGTTTTAGATAGCATGCTTTGGATTTAGACAGCATCTATGAAATAGAGTTATCAGTTCAGAATAGTATTATACCTTTAAACATCTTCATTTTGTTTTGCTTAAATCATTATGTTCTCCAAGCACTTTTACTTGATGTTACCTTGCTGTTTCCATTCAATGCTGCCATGAGACTTAGGAAGTAGATGAATATTTGAAAAATTTTGTTATTTTGTGTCATTGAGACAGATTGTCTTTATAATTTATTTGATTTTTAAATATGAGTGCTCCTTCCAAACCCATGCTACTTATAACCAAGTAAACTAAAGCATCATCAATCTCTTTATTAAATTCTAAATTAAAATTTTGTACCAGAGGATAATGGATGGTTATGACAAGTTAATGGGTAGAGTAAAATAAGATAGTGAACAAGATATAATAAGTGATTTTTAAACTTCCCATATTAATAGATTTAAAAAATTGATTTCCCTGCCTAAGGACTGAAATAAATTTTGTTAAAAGTAAAATTAAAATTTGGCTAAATTATTTTCCTTATCTTAGATTTAGATGCAACTTTGCTTTTTTGTGAGGTTTTATTTATCTGTAGGCACCATATTTATGTTTGGCAGTTTTCTTTTGCAGCTACTTTAAATGGTCATCAGTTACAAAATGGATATGGTTTTATCAAGTAAACTCATTTATGTACTTTTCTTTTTTATAATCACAGTCTAGAAATATGTGAGAGACTTAGAAAATTATCTCATTAAAATAGTTGCATATAATGAAAAGGCACATCCTGCTGGCACCTTAATAGATCACTCAAATGCACATATCTGTGCTCACAAGTTGGAGAATATACTTTATTTAGAATAAAAGAACTATTAATAGACCCTTCTGCAAGGTCTTATTACAGAAATTTAAGAAATTTTTACTAAACCAACCCAGCAAACTTACAGATGAAGAAATCATCCAAAGCTTGTCTTGAAGTTACTGCCATGTATATATTACTAAAATAGGTTTTACTGGAGTCAAATAGAACATATGGGCTATACGGTTCAATTTAAATTATACATACACTGTTTCATTTATGCCTAACCATTTTAACAGTAAATTATTTGGGTAGTAGTTAATATCTCCTGGATATGTGCCAGAGAGAGAGTGATTATGATAATACATTCGGTTACTAAATAGGCTGAATACTTCCAAGCTTCCAATGATACAGCTGTTAACGACAGTGGCTTTGCTAGTTAATCAGATGTTTTGCCACTGGGGATTGCCCATGTGAATCGAATCTGACAGAGGCTTCTGCTTCACCTCAAATGTAATGACACAAGTGTGTCACTTATTAAGGACTCCAGGAAAAACGCACATGGCATTCACCCTCAAGCAGCTAGAGCTCCTATACAAGTATCATCCCCATTTATGGTATGATAATAAGTCATTCATTAATTGAATAATGATTCAAGAGTGAATGCAAGTGCTTTGCATATTTAATAACATATATTTTTCTTTTGTATATGCTTCACTTTGAGTTATTAGAATTTTAATGTCTAGCAGCACAGACAACATTATTTAAGAAACTGAGTTTGATTTGTTAGTATTTCCCAGAAGTGGAAATGAAAAACTCATTTGTAAGTAAAATGTGAACTATATTATCCATGTCTTCTCAGCCACAGTGCTATGAGGTGGAAAAAAATTCTGGCCTTAAGTCTACTTCATATTATATGAACTATTTTATATTTCAGCTGACTTTTGGTTTACTTTTTCTGAAAAATTGTGTCTGTTAATTAACCTGAGGGAGGCTTTAAATAAACACACTTGTGACCTTTTTATATTGAGCAAGATTGTGTTCTTGGTGGTGTATCTGATGCATTGATTTTTTTCTAGTAAATTTCAAGGTTGTGAATAAAAAACAGGACAGAAGCTGCATTTTGTGGGTTTTACAAGAAACCAGATTCTCTTCCTCTTTCAGTAAGAGCAGTGAGCTGCCAGAATATTGACTGTTTTGATGTGAGAGGTAGGACTTTGGGTTCAGGGCTGTCCTTAGGGAAAAGAACAATTTGAGGTCAAGCAACACTTTTCTGTGGTACAGCATTTGTAAGGCCATGGTAATAAACAATAATCCACAGACATGAGAGCATCAGCTAAGGATTTGTTAATCATATGAAAATAGAAACAATTCTTTAAACATGCTTTTGAAAATCAACAAGATTAAAGTTCATTTTGAAAACTGAATCTCATTTCTCTTCATGACTAATGATAAAGAGCTACCACGCTCAACAATTCAGATTTTAAAAGAAGCCTGAAATGAGACCAAGAAAGTTCAAAGGAAATGATTTCTATGTTTGTAGGGAATCAGTGATGAAATAAAGCATCTTAAAAATAGCCTTATAATGGTATAGGGCAAATATCATCTACAAGATTCTTCCTCTTTTCCATCAGTTAGATTGATTGCTGTTAGTGACCTGTTAGTCTCCCCTGGGTCTGCATTATTCATAGACTAAGCCTTACGCAGACATAACTAGGTCACCTTAATTACCTGTGGAAATAAGGTGTAGTTGTGAAAGTTTCACAATGATAATTACTCTAAAATGCCAAAGTAGTATATGCAAACCTTGGAGGTATATGCTGTAAATGATCGTACAACCAAAATCAATCAAAACAAATGGTTCATTTTTTTTCCAGTTCTCCAACATTCTTCAACACCTTTCTTTTACCACAATAAAAATACAATCCTTGCTGAGCAGCGCATTGATTATACCCCTTGTGAATTAGTCGTTAAGATTTTTTCTTTTCTTTAAATTCCTTTGCAATATTTAAGAAAATCAACAGGCTATTGTAAAGGAACAAAAGAGAGCTAATCACTTTTTAAAAAAATATCTAAAATGATAGCATGGAACCCTTGCTAATCAGCATGTTTTTTTCCCTGCAGACAGTTCTGTACCTGTCATTTTGTCATAGAAATAAAGTGCGGAAGATTAGAAAAATGTATGGTCTTTTTAAACAGTGAGGGAATGAAAAGTAGAAATGTTTTGCATTTTCATATGAGTAGTTATAAAATATTTTAACTGTTCACCAACGTATTTAAAACAATAACAATTTCATTGAAGATTCAAAACCCTTGTAGACACCTAGCAAATGACACAATATGACAAAGACCAAAAGTAACACTTCCGTTTGGATAACACCAGCAATTTTGTTTTTTGTGTTTTTTTGAATTTTATTTTTTTATACAGTAGGTTCTTATTAGTTATCCATTTTATACATGTAGCAATTTTGAATTCTGAAAATTCCTTGAAATTTTTAATGGATTAATCTTTAGAACTGATGAATAATATTGGAGATCATTATTTTTAATAGGAATAATGAATAAGAAGTAATTATTCCACAAAAAGCAACTGAGTATTTTAAAGCCAATCAACTTTATATAAAAGGAGGGATGATTTTTATATTTGAATTATAACATATTTCCTGAACTTTAAAAAGGTAAAATAGTGTAAACATTTTACAAAGAATTTTGAAAAAAAAAGAAGTTTCTGAAAGGATTTTTATTTTTCACCTTGAAAGTGAGTGGATTATAAGGCCAACTAGCAAGTATTTAAAGACCTGTGGCTAGTATTTGAAGACCTGTAGGTAGATTTGAAGACCTGTAGGAGTCTGAATTGATCCATAAGAGTGAACTTTATGAATTTTAGCCTTCTGATATGAGACAGAAGACCAGAGAATATTTCAACTATTTTTTTTCCTTAAGTGTTCCTATGCTGACGAAGGTCCCCAAAACAGTGTTTTGTTTTTGTTCCTTTTCTTCATCAGAGTCTAAATTGGTAGTGCTATAACACGATTCTCCTGAAAGAATATATTCAGTGAGAATTGGTGCTGCATTGGGTGAATCTTAAGGAAAGTACATAATTTGATTTCTGGGATTTTTCTATTTTAAGAGCCTCTTCACACTCCCACCTACTCAACAAAGAGCTTTACACGTATTTAACACTTCTTGCAACACTGTTTGTTTATGTATTGTCTGCAAATCTAAACTGTGCTTTAAGCTCCAGTGGCCTTATTAATTTATTTTTGTAATATTCATCTATCAAGTAACTTCATGATGCCATATTAGTAACTTCCTAAGACTCTAATCCCAGCTGCTATCTTAAGTGTTAACACTCGTTATGGAAAAGACAGAGGGGAGCTGTACTGAATATCATCATTTATAAGAAATTGTGATTGCTAACATTTATCAAGCACTTATTCTATACTTTATTAATTTAACCTTATGAAGCTCATACTGTCATTATCATCATTTTACCGATCATGAACCTGAGCCTCAGAGACAAGAAACACATCCAAGGTTGCTCAGTTGAGGATGGAATTTGACCTCAACTCTCCCTGATCTAGAGTCTTTGAGTTTAGCCTCCAAAGGCACTGATATGTCAGCAATTGCACAAGGACAACTCTCAGGATGCTCACCTGCAGTTTCTCTGATTGCTTGGGAAGCTGGGAGGAAGCTATTTTCACCAAAGTTTGTGAGAGGCCATCCCTTTGGAATCATTCGACATACAATCTTACTTTGTTGTTGTTTTTCCTCCAATGTGAGATCCCAGAAAATGTTCTAATAGAGGGCCCACTGAAATGAAAAAGTCACCAGTTTTGCTACTAGGATTTCATTTAGGTCTTACTCTGTGAGTAATTTGCTTGCTAGCATCTAAATTTTTATGTTCCAAAGCCAAGAATCATGCAGGTGTATCATCTAAGATTGTGGAATGGCTCACAGGAGAGTATGGCAGCACTTCAGTGACATGATATAGTTATCGTACCTTATTTGACTCCTTTTATAATAGAGAAATTTACTCATTAATTTCTCATATTATAATAATGCCTTATATTTCTGCAGTGCTTTTCTATACATTATCTCCTGTGTGCAGCTCAGCAATATTATGAGGCAGGAATTATTATCCCCATTTTAGAGATGAGGGCTTTAAAGATGAGAGTTGTTGATGTGATTTGTCCAAGGTTATAAAACCAGTAAGTGGGGGGAGGATTCAAGATGGCATCAAAGAGGAAATTAAAATACCTAGAAACAAATGACAATGAAAACACAATGACCCAAAATTCATGGGCTGCAGCAAAAGCAGTTCTAAGAAGGAAGTTTATAGCAATACAATCCTACCTCAAGAAAAAAGAAACATCTCAAATAAACAACCAAACTTTACACCTAAGCAATTAGAGAAAGAAGAACAAAAAATCCCCAAAATTAGCAGAAGGAAGTAAATCATAAGATCAGATCAGAAATAAATGAAAAAGAAATGATGGAAACAAGAGCAAAGGTCAATAAAACTAAAAGCTGGCTCTTTGAGAAGATAAACAACATTGATAAACCATTAGCCAGACTCACCAACAAAAAAAGGGAGAAGACTCAAAACAACAGACTTAGAAATGAAAAAGGAGAAGTAACAACTGACACTGCAGAAACACAAAGGATCATGAGAGCTACTACAAGCAACTATATGCCAATAAAATGGACAACCTGGAAGAAATGGACAAATTCTTAGAAAAGTACAACCTTCCAAGACTGAACCAGGAAGAAAGAGAAAATATAAACAGACCAATCACAAGTACTGAAATGGAAACTGTGATTAAAAATCTTCCAACAAACAAAAGCCCAGGACCAGATGGCTTCACAGGGAAATTCTATCAAACATTTAGAGAAGAGATAAAACCTATCCTCCTCAAACTCTTCCAAAATCTAGCAGGGGGAGGAACACTCCCAAACTCATTCTATGCAGCCACCATCACCCGATACCAAAACCAGACAAAGATGTCACAAAAAAGGAAAACTACAGACCGATATCACTGATGAACATAGATGCAAAAATCCTCAACAAAATACTAGCAAACAGAATCCAACAGCACATTAAAAGGATCATATGCTATGACCAAGTTGGGGTTTATCCCAGGAATGCAAGGATTCTTCAATACATGCAAATCAGTCAATGTGATACACCATATTAACAAATTGAAGGAGAAAAACCATATGATCATCTCAACAGATGCAGAAACAGCTTTCAATAAAATTCAACACCCATTTATGATAAAAACTCTCCAGAAAGTAGGCATAGAGGGAATCTACCTCAACACAATAAAGGCCATATATGACAAACCCACAGTCAATATCATTCTCAATGGTGAAAAACTGAAACCATTTCCTCTAAGATAAGGAGCAAGACAAAGTTGCCCACTCTCACCACTATTATTCAGTATAGTTTTGGAAGTTTTAGCCACAACAATCAGAGAAGAAAAACAAATAAAACAAATCCAAATCAGAAAAGACAAGTAAAACTGTCACTGTTTGCAGATGACGTGATACTATACATAGAGAATCCTACAGATGCTACCAGAAAACTGCTAGAGCTAATCAATGAATTTGGTAGAGTGGCAGGATACAAAATTAGTGTATAGAAATCTCTTGCATTCCTATACACTAATGATGAAAAACCTGAAAGAGAAATTGAGGAAATAATCCCATTTACCATTGCAACAAAAAGAACAAAATACCTAGGAATAAACCTAGCTAAGGAGACAAAAGACCTGTATGCAGACAACTATAAGACACTGATGAAAGAAATTAAAGATAATACAAACAGATGGAGAGATATAGCATGTTCTTGGATTGGAAGAATCAACATTGTGAAAATGACTCTACTACCCATAGCAATCTACAGATTCAATGCAATCCTTATCAAACTACCAAAGGCATTTTTCACAGAACTAGAACAAAAAACTTCACAATTTGTATGGAAACCCAAAGAGCCCGAATAGTGAAAGAAATCTTGAGAAAGAAAAACGGAGCTGGAGGAATCAGACTCCTGGACTTCAGACTATACTACAAAGCTACAGTAATCAAGACAGTATGGTACCGGCACCAAAACAGAAATATAGATCAATGGAACAGGATAGTTAGCCCAGAGATAAACCCACACACATATGGTCACCTTATCTTTGATAAAGGAGGCAAGAGTATACAATGGAGAAAAGACAGCCTTTTCAATAAGTGGTTCTGGGAAAACTGCACAGCTACATGTAAAAGAATGAAATTAGAACACTTTCTAATACCATACACAAAAATAAACTCAAAATGGATTAAAGACCTAAATGTAAGGCCAGACACTATAAAATTCTTAGAAGGAAACACAGGCAGAACACTCTATGACATATATCACACAAGATCCTTTTTGACCCACCTCCTAGAGAAATGCAAATAAAAACAAAAATAAACAAATGAGACCTAATGAAATTTAAAAGCTTTTGCACAGCAAAGGAAACCATAAACAAGACGAAAAGACAACCTTCAGAATGGGAGAAAATATTTGTAAATGAAGCAACTGTCAAAGGATTAATCTCCAAAATATACAAGCAGCTCATGCAGCTCAATATCAAAAAAACAAACAACCCAATTCAAAAATGGGCAGAACACCTAAATAGATATTTCTCCAAAGAAGATATACAGACTGCCAACAAATACAGGAAAGTATGCTTAACATCACTAATCATCAGGGGAATGCAAATCAAAACTGTTATGAGGTATCACCTCACACAGGTCAGAATGGCCATCATTAAAAAATCTACAAACAATAAATGCTAGAGAGGGTACGGAGAAAAGGGCACCCTCTTGCACTGTTGGTGGGAATGTAAATTGATACAGACACCATGAAGAACAGTATGGAGGTTCCTTAAAAAACTAAAAATAGAACTACCATATGACACAGCAATCCACTACTGGGCATATACCCTGAGAAAACCATAATTCAAAAAGAGTCATGTACCAGTGTTCATTGCAGCACTATTTACAATAGCCAGGACATGGAAGCAACCTAAGTGTCCATCGACAGATGAGTGGATAAAGAAGATGTGACACATATATACAGTGGAATATTACTCAGCCATAAAAAGAAACGAAATTGAGTTATTTGTAGTGAGGTGGATGGTCCTAGAGTCTGTCATACAGAGTGAAGTAAGTCAGAAAGGGAAAAACAAATACCGTATGCTAACACATATATATGGAATCTAAAAAAAATAAAAGGTCATGAAGAACCTAGGGGCAAGACGGGAATAAAGACGCAGACCTTCTGGAGAATGGACTTGAGGATACAGGGAGGGGGAAGGGTAAGCTAGGACAAAGTGAGAGAGTGGCATGGACATATATACACTACCAAATGTAAAATAGATAGCTAGTGGGAAGCAGCCACATAGCACAGGGAGATCAGCTCGGTGCTTTGTGAACACCTAGAGGGGTGGGATAGGGAGTATGGGAGGGAGATGCAAGAGGGAGGAGATATGGTGATATATGTATATGTATAGCTGATTCACTTTGTTATAAAGCAGAAACTAATTAACACCATTGTAAAGCAATTATACTCCAATAAAGATGTTTAAAAAAAAAAAGCTTTTGCACAGCAAAGGAAACCATAAGCAAGATGAAAAGACAACACTCAGAAAACAAATACCGTATGGGAACACATATATATGTAATCTAAAAAAAGAAAAAAAATGATTCTGATGAATCAATGGGCAAGGCAGGAATAAAGACGCAGACGTAGAGAATGGACTTGACGACACAGGGAGGGGGAAGGGTAAGCTGGGACGAAGTGAGAGAGTAGCATTCACATAACACACTACAATGTAAAATAGATAGCTAGTGGAGAGCAGCTGCATAGCACAGGGAGATCAGCTAGGTGCATTGTGAACACCTAGAGGGGTGGGATAGGAAGGGTTGGAGGGAGGCACCAGAAGGAGGGGATATGGGGACATATGCATGCATATAGCTGATTCACTTTGTTATACAGCAAAAACTAACACAACATTGTAAAGCAACAAACTTCAATAAAGATGTTAAAAAAAAAAAAAACTAGTAAGTGGAACTCTCTGTACTGGGTCAAGTGCTTTTTCTTCTCCAGTGTAGCTCTTGTTATTTACTTGCAACTGGGGGAGTGTGATTAGTGTTTTCCCATCCCTGGCTGTGTGTGAAACCATAATCCAGACATACTGAATCATAATCTATAGTACTAGGATTTTGACATCTGCATTTTCTGAAAACTACCCTGCTCAGGGTTGGGAACTCATCTCCTAAATAATGCTCTTTTTTTTTTTTTTTTTTGCTTGTTGATTCATTTGTTTCCATTTTTTTTAGTGTGGCAAAAAATGAAGAACCATCTTAATCATTGCTAAGTGTACAGTTCAGAAATGTTAACTATAGTATTCCCACTGTTGTAGAAGTCTTTAGAATTTTTTCATCTTGCAGATTGAAAGTCTAAACCCATTAAACACTAATTTCCTCTACTTTTTTCCATTATTTTATTTTGAAATAATTTTGAACTCACAGGAGAGTTGCAAGTACAGTACTGAAAACTTTTTTTCCTTGAATTATTTGAGGTTAATCTGTAGTGTATTTTCTACAAACAAGGACATTTTCCCACATAACCATAGCACAACCATCCAAACCAGGAAATTAACACTAAAACATTACTACTATGAAACACACAGACCCAGTTCAAGTTTCACCAATTCTTCTAATAATGTCTTCTATAGTAATAAGATCCAGCTGAGGATTACATGTTACATTCAGTTATATGTCTTTCATTTCCTTCTCTTTGAAATAGTTCTTCAGTATTTCTTTGATTTTCATGACCTTGACTCTTACAAGTGCTATAGGCCAGTTATTTTACAGAATTGACCTCAAATTTGGATTTGTCTATTTTTCCTCAATTTTCAATCTGGTTGTACCCTGCAAGAAAAACGTAGAAGTGATGCTGTGTTCTTCTTTATGAATCCTGTCCAATGGTACATGACTTTGATTTGTCCTGTTACCAGTTATGTTAACTTTCATCACAAAATTAAGTGGTATTTTCTAAGTTTCTCCACTATAAAGGTATACTTTTAAACTTTGTAATTAATAAGTAATTTTGGGGAGATACTTTGAGACAACATGTGTTTCACTTTTCTCATCAATATTTTACAGGCTAGTTTTAGCATCTGTTGATGTTATGATAATTATGACTATGGGAGTTTCCAAGTGGTGATTTTGTAAATTTAAATTTCATTCTACTTTTATTAGTTGGCATTCTACTATAAGGGAGAGCATTCACTTCTTTCCATTTATTTATTTGTTTATTTATATCTCCATGTATTCATAGCTTGCTGTTTTATTCAATGAGCTATAATCTGTAGTATCATTATTATTTCTTTTGGTACTGAAGTTACCCCAGCTTTGCATGGAAGAAACTCCTTCAAGCTGACTTCTATGCTCTTTTGATATGCCACATTTCGTTTTGAGTCCTTCATTATTTTTTGCACAAGAATATATTCCAAGTTTTTTTTGCCATTCCCTGAGCCATTTCCTGCCCTAGCTTTGAAATCAACAATTTTTCAGTGAAGCTCTTTTTCCTTCCCATGAAGAAAATATTTGGAAACCAAGGTATGGGATCTCAGTGTACTCACTGATTTGGGAAGGAGGTGTGTCACCACTCCAGGCCTTCTCAACAGATATATATATGTGTGTGTGTGTGTGTGTGTGTGTGTGTGTGTGTGTGTGTGTGTGTGTTTAAGTATATATATATATACACAGATGTAAAAAATCTCTTCACATATATATTGAAAATCATGTGTTCATACCATTATTTCCAATTACACTTTTCCACCACAGTATTCATTCTAGTTCTCTTTCTCCCTATAATTGTGCCCCCCTTCTTGATCAGTGAAAACCTCTTTTTAATATACTCACTTATGATGAGAATCCTCCCTGCATGTAACCCGTCTTCCACTATCAGCACTGCCTCTGTGTCCTCTTGTACAGGTGCCATTGTCAGCTCTGCTCAGGCTCCAACCCCTCCCCTCCCTCCACAGCACACACCAGCTCACCTCCTTCCCCACGTGAATCTCCACTTTGTGGAAGATACTATGAAGATTGTTGAAAAGACAGCAAGGGATTTAGAATATTATATATACTTAGTTGATAAAGCAATATTAGGGTTTGAGAGCACTGGCTGCAATTTTGAAAGAAGTTCTACAGGGTAAAATGCTATCAAACATTGTCGCATACTACACAGAAATTGTGAAAGGAAGAGTCAATCAATATAGCAAGCTGCATTGTTCTCTTATTTTAAGAAATCACCACAACTCCCCCCAACTTTCAACAATCACCACTCTGATCAGTCAGTAGCCGTCAACACTGGACCAAGACCCTCCACCAGCAAAAAGATTATGACTCGCTGAAGGCTCAGATGATGGTTAGCGTTTTTTAGCAATAAGGTATTGCTATTGTGTACTTAATAGACTGCCATATAGTGTAAACATAACTTTTATGGGCACTGGGAAACCAAAACATTTGTGAGACTTGATTTATTGTGATATTAGCTTTACTGTCGTGGTTTGGAACTAAATCAACAATATCTTTGAGGTATGCCTGTGTTAATATTGTCCAAAATATGGTCATAACTTCTACTTTAAACAATTTATTTCTGCTACTAAACTGGCAATTTTCCAGCAATTGTAAGGATTTCAAATTTGAAAAATGGAGGCAAGGTTGTTGAAAGAAAGAACACAACAATATCTGGTGCTAGGTAGAGAGTTGCATAAATGTCTTTAATGCATATTTGGAGGAACTTTCTGAGTCCATCCTTTTTCCTTTCTCTTTTCCTCACTGCTTTGCTCAGCTGAATAATAATAACCTTATTCTCACAATATATTTTTTGGAGATGGATAGATCAAAGACTTGAGTTTTATTCCTCACTTAGTGATTATATGAGGTTGAAAAACTACTTTCATATTTAAATATTGATCTATTCATCTATGAAAGTGTATGAGATGTACATTTAGTGTTTCAAAGTGCTTCCCAAGTACAAAAATGTTTCACTTCAGAGCCCAGTAATTTGAATTTTAAAGGTATATAAAGCCTTTTAAATTGTCCATTATTATTATTTATTTACATTGTTCAGTCACTTTTTAAGTGTACATATTGGATTTTGTGGTGAGTTTTTAGCATCTTTATCAATAACATTCCTACTCAGTTGAATTTTTATTCTGGTGACTTCTTATTTGACCTAAGAAACTGGAATAATTCCAATTAGCATGCCAAAGTTTCCTCAAAAATTAATATTTTTGAGCCCTATATCCCCTGATTGTATTTTACTTTGGAAGTTACACATTAGCATGACCTGGGTTTGGAAATATCTGATGAAATTCATAGGAAGAACCCCACATCTATTAGGATGTACGTGAACAAGAGGTATAGAAAGCACAGATGTAATAATATGGAGGGAAAGAAGCCACACACAAGAAGCTGTACCATGTGATTTCATTTATATAATGAACAAATACACGTAAAGCTAATCTATGCATCTGGTTGTGGGATAATATAGATAGTGACTGGAAAGGAGCAAAAGGAGGCTCCCTGGAATGCTGGTATTTTTCTATTTCTTATTCTGAATACTGATTGCAAGGGTGTGTTCTGTTTGGGAAACTTCAACTAACTGCATTTACAATGTCTATACTTGTGTTTGGTATGTTATCCTTCAATAACAAGTTTTAAAAACCTATGTCCATGTTTCACAACACAGAGGCGTCTTCACTTGCCTATGCTCATCTGTTTATCAAACACAATTCTACTAAAATAGAAAAAGTGTTGTTAGCTATTACAATTTTGCTGAGGCTCTCACAGAACTTGTGAATCATCCATTAGGAGATGTTTCTTGGGGCCAAGAACTCAATAAAGTCCAAGGTGACTTTTTGGCAAAGTCATTTGTCATTTTCAAGTCAGCATGGTTTTGGCACCTGTTTGTCAGCAAAGACTGCCACTATTAGAAACTCACTTTTAGCAAAGGTTTTCTGCTTCTGACCAAATGGATTGTGATACAGCAGAAAAAGTCAGTGAAGTTGTCCTGGCCATATTAGTAATCAATGCAGGTGGCTGATTCAGTAATTTCATGATTGATATGACTTGTTGATTCTATAGTTTGAAGACAGACTATAGCAAGCAGTATTGTCTGGTCACACTAGCCTACAAGAATGCATCTTCTATAAATGTGTTCAAATTCAGCTTGGACTTACTTGCTAGGTATTCTGGATGTTTACATTTTAGTGAGGTATATTTCTCCCTTTGATCTGTTTTTTCTGTTGTTGATAGTGGTGATGATTTTTTGTTTTGTTTCTTTTTATTTTGTATAGGATTTTTTTTCAGGTATTAGAGATAATATCCTTATGGACTTTATCATCTTTCATATTAGCTCTCAATACAAAATGACATGCTTAACAGCTACAATGATTTTATCCAATTTTCTCTGGAACAATTTGTGACTGCACTGGTGAGTATGTGATGCCTAAGGGAATGCTAAATATGGTCAATGTTGAACTTTCTCTCATTTCACTTTCTCTCTTGTGCACATATGTAAAATAAAATTGCACATAAAAACTGGGCTGCAGAATAGCTGTTCATAAAAATAATCAAGGTAGGCATCTGGTTAAGACATGTGCTCAATTGTTTTGTTTAGCTTATTTAGAGCTCAGCATTTTTAACATTTTTGTAAGTAATTCTCTAGTCTTTATAAAGCATATTCCAGTCTGGATTGTTTGTACCTCCAAAAATAACTCATTAGAATAACTTTCAATAGTGACTATCTTCTATTTCTTAATATATTTAGTTGTGTTGTTCTCATGCTCACTTCCAATTAAGGTAAAATTTTAAGCGATTATCCCCATGTTATCATTGGTCAGAATGCAGTTCTGTTGAATTGCATAAACCTTACGTGTTATTAGAAAGTGGAGAACTGCCTTTCTCATTAGAGCTTCTAAGGAATTGCTATAATTGATCATGCTTAAATGCTTGATAAATCTTCAAGGTTTTTTGTATTTCTGTTAAACTCAGCTATAATTAATGCCAGAATCTCCCACCAGGTGTAAATATTTGGATTTATTTTTTAAATCTAGTAGATAAATAAATTTTACTTCTTGGAGGGTTTAGGAGATGGGAAGAGTAGATGGACATTCACTTTTACTGAAAATATGCAATGTTCTAAATATTAGCAAATATTAGTTGAGGTAATTTACATGGTTTGGTTATTCAGCTTAAATTTGAGCTGTGGCTTATATTACACGTTGTCGATGTACATTGTTTCTAATTATTTTATATGGTTTAAAAAGTATGTCTTTAAAAGAAATTCAGAAAATTCGCCTGACATACATGCTTTGACCTCCTAAGAAATGTACACTTGTATCAGTATTGAATATTGACCAGTGCTCCAATATAAGGAAGTTACTGTTTTGAAATAAAGCAAAGTTTTATTTTCCAAAAAAAAACCCCAAGAAACTCAGTTTTCTTAAATCTGATAGATCACATATCCAAATGATTCAGTTTTTTTTAATGAATAAATTTAGCTTGTTGAATTAATAGTCATACCATTGAAAGTATGTATCAGTAATCATTTCATGCCTCAACCAGTATGGCTCACTGGTCAGTGAATAGACTAAATTTCATCAAATGGCTTAAATGTTTGGAAGTTTTATCATATACACTAAAATCCATGGTCAGAGTTGTCTAGTAATATTACTTCTAAACTTAAATAAGTCCTTAGCTTTTGAAATAATCATCTTTTCTGTCTATCTGAAGTACTTTCTGCTTAGAATGACTGTGAAATGATACTAAACCTGGCCTCCAGTTAAGCTGGTACCACATCACCATGGACAGATCTAGCTGTGAACAAAACTGAATGAGCATGAATTTAGTAACAGGGAGATCTGAATAATCCAAAGAGAGGCAGAGGGGTGGGGCTTGTTCAGGCAGGATTCTGATCAAGGCCTTATGAACAGTGGGACAAGTAAGGGCATACTAACGTAGGGAAAATCCAAACTGTGACAGAATAAGAGAGGCAGACCAGATGCTTAGACTATAGCTGGTATTATTTCCGTGAGTGGTCTTTAAAAGGCAGTTCAGAACCAGAGCTCTGTATTTTCCATTTTATTTCATTTTTAAATATATAAGTAGAGAGTATTTTTTTTCTGTAATTTTATACCCCTTCACCTATTTCTCCCTCCACCCCTGCCTCTGGCAGCCACCAATCTGTTCTCTGTATCTATGAGCTTGGGTTTTTTTTGTTTTTGAAATTTTTTTATTTTTCAGAATCCATAAATAAAAGAGATCATGTTTTTTAAACATGAACTATTTCAATCACATAGAAAAGTATAGAGAATAATTTAACAAACACCTGTATACCAATAAACAACTTTAGAAAAAATAATGCATATTTTCTTTAGATGTTTTATTTTTTTAAGTAAAGAAAAAAATTACTATAGGTAGAGTTGAAAACTTCTGCTTGCCTCACCTGCTTTCATAGTCTTCCCTGTCTTCCAGAGTTTTCTACAACCCTAAGATTCATGTGTACTAATCTCATGCTTGTTTCTGTTATTGCGTGTTTTTGTGTATGAGTTTTTAACTGGGTTTTGTTTTTTTAACTTTAAATAATAAGCATTATTCTCATCGTTCTAAAATCTACCATTTAATTTATTATTACATCTGTTAATATATGTATCTTTTGTTCAGGCAATTTAACTGCTGCATAGAATTCTATTGTATGGATATACTAAGCTCACTTTTCCTATTGATGAACTTATATCCAGGGGATATATATACCTGTTTGCTTATGTTTAGAACATATGGTCAGTGAGAGCAGGGACTTCGTTTCATTCATTACTATATTGACAGTTCCTAGAAGAGTCATTCAAAAATCCTTTGTTCAGTGAGTGAACAAATGCATGAATAAACATTTACATTTTATCCAACTGATATATTGCTCAATTTTACCATTGAGCAATATATCAGTCTAATTATGGCAGGAAATAGACAGTATGCTCAAGCTGAATTCTTTAAGAGTTCGATAAAGGAACTATTTTAAAAGAAACAGACAAGGTGTAGGAAAACCTCAAGGGTTACTTCACAATTTCAGGGCTAATCACCAAACTTAAGCCTGAGGGAAAAGGAGCAGTGAGTGGTAATGAAAACTAGGTAGACAGATCTCACGGAAAGGACTGCCTTAGCTGTGACCTTAACTAGAGACAATTTAACAGGAAGGAGGCTGGTGTGTGGAGTGGAAACACTCTGAACTCCCTCTCCTGTCTTCCATAGATCTCTCGCTTTGTGTCCTCTTTAGATGAACACAAGCACAGCCAAGGATGCCAAGGGCGCCAAGGAGTCCACTGATACTTGTTCATAGAGTTCAGCCCTACAGGTACATGGCTGGCTAGAGAGTGTCATTAAAGGGGCAATCAGAAGCTATCCAGTTCCAGCACAGTGTTTCAATGAACTTTCTTACACTTTTCCTTATGCATATTATTTAGAGCTGCTTTAGTGTAAATATCAAGAAATGAACTTAGATAGTAGAATTTTCTCCTACTACACCAAATAATACAAAATTGCTATCTACACCTGAAACCTGTGATCCAATCTCACTAAAACTGGTATAAACAGACATTATCTTCCCCATGATGTAAGGAAATAGAAAGCACATACCACCACCCATGAAATAGTCATGCCTAAGATGTAAAATGTCAACCTAAAAAAGATGCAAGATCAAATTATCAATTTACAAGAATGAATGGCATGGGGAACAAGTTAAGGCACCCTAAGAAACCATTCAGCCATATCCAGGATGTGGGACAGTCTATAGGGCAAGTGACCCAGTTTTTTCCAACATACCAAATACATGGGGATAAAAAGGAAGGAAAGAGCATCTTATCAGTTTTAAGAGACCTAGGAGACATGAGCACTGAATATAATATGTAGACTTCAGTTGAATTTAATCCAAACTTACAACAACAATGATACTGTTAAAAGAGTTTCAATTATGGTCAGGGATTAACTGCTCATTTTTTAAGTGGGTATTAAAAATGCCCATGTTAGTAAGAGATGCATAGAAAAGCATTTAACAGATTTTTTATCTGTTAAATAACATTTGTGAGATTGTCTTTAAAAGAATCCAGTGAACAAACAAGCAAGCAAAAAGTTGGTGGGACTGGAGGAGTAGCAGAGGGTAAATGACATAATTTGACAAAATGCTGCTAATCATGGAAGTCAAGTAATGTGTATATGGAGATTGATCATATAATTCTCTCTACTTTCATGTATTTGATAATTTCCATAAAAAGCTTTAAAGGAAAAGTTAATAAAGATGACTAAAAATAATCAAGCTGATTTATTTTCACATTAGCAGAATATGAGTGTTTCCATTATCCACATCCTCCCCTTACTTACTATCCTAAGGTATAAGTATTTTAGTGAATCTGGCATAGGATTAATACTATTTCATTTTTCTTTAAATTTTTATTTCCCTGGGTAATAAAGAGGCCAAACAAGTATTCATGAGTTTACTGACCATTTCAGTTTTCTCCTACGTGAATTGTTTATATAATTTCTGTTTGATAGACTTTTTCCTAATGATATCTAATGGCTTTTTGTACATTTTGTATATTGCTCGGCAGCTACTTTCATTGAAAATATCCTCCTTCAGTTCAGTACCTGTTTTTCTTTTTTTACATTATTAATGTTGTCTTTTATATATGATTTTTTTTAAAGGTAATCACATTTCCAATATTTTCTAAGAGAAAAAAAATCCCCCAAGTATATTTTCTGCTATTCTTTTTCTAATCATTTACAGTTTTCTTTATCTGGATTTTATTTTATATAAAAATATGAGATGAAAATCTATATTTTTTCCACAGATGGGTAATCCATCAATCATCTAATTTACAGAATCATCCACTAGTTCCCTACTGATTTGCAGTATGACTTCTTCTATGTACAAATTTCCAAATCATGTGTGAGTCTGCTTCTAGATCCTGTTCCATTAGAGTATTTGTACATCTCTGTGAAATTACTATACACTGAATTACTATAGCTTTACCATAAGCCTTAAAGTGTGCTTGTGCACATTCCCTGGACAGTTTTTTTCTTCTTTAAAATTGTCTTGTATATTCTTGTCTCTTATCTTTCTATGAACTTTACAGTCAAATTGTCAAGTTCCATAAAACAGTCACTGATATTTTGTGCATGGATTGAAAGACTCGTTATCCAGATGGCAAAGTTTACCAAATTAATTTATAAATGCAATGCAAGTCCAATCAGACATTTATCTCTTTATATTCAAGTTTCTTCTATGACCTTCAGTAAAGATTTATCGTTTTCTCCATAAAGACTTTTTGCATTTTCTTAGATTTGTTTGAAAAATACCTTACATTTTTATTGTTATTGTGAATGTTTTTTAATATAATCTTTCACTCATTTATTGCACATTCAGAAGAATATTAATTTTGCATTCTTATGTCGCCATAAATTTCATTAAACTCTTTTATTAACTGTAGTTATTTTACTGTAATTTTTTTTTGTATTTTTTAGGTAAAAACACAAAACTCAACTCATGGGTGCGTCAACACTTGTATTTCTTCCAGTCTTTATACTTCCCTCCCCACCCCTAAATCTTATTTTGCTTTGCTGGCTAGGACCTCCAGAGCAGGGTAGAAAAGTGGAGAGCATAATGAATATGTCATTTTTCTTCCCAGTTGAAATGTCGATGCTGCTAAAGTTCTACCGGTAAATATAAGAATTTTTAATCTAGTTTATGTTGCTATCGTTTTGTTTTTTGTGCATATGCCTAACAGCTTAGGGTAATCACTTAACTATTTCAAATTTTCTAGGAGTCTATATCAGGAATAAGTGTGAAATTCTGTCAAATACCTTTTCAGGATCTATTGGAATGATTATCATATTTTTTCTTCTTTAATTTATTAATATGGTGTTATATATCGATTAGTTTGGTTAGCTGAATTATTAACATGGACAACTAAAACAATAATAAATGTCTGATAAATTTTACATGCTGTAATCTTGCCTGGAAATTTTGAATCTGTATTTAAATATTGTCTATTTTTCTTATTTCTTTATACTTTGTTTCTTTAATTCTCTTTTCCCTTCCTACATATTTTTCCTTTCTCCATTTTGTGTTCTTCATTTTTACTACTATTATATGTATTACATCTATATACAATATAAATACAAAAATGCCTTGTTATAATCATTGCTTTATACAATCAGATCTTGTAAAAAAGTTGAGAAGAAATGAGAACAAATCTATAGAGTCCTTTGTTATTTTTACCCATATATTTAATATTTATGGAGCTCATTTCTTCCTGTAGATTTGATTTAATATCTGATAACTTTTTCCTCTCAGTCTGAAGGATTTATTTTAGAATTTCTTGTAAGGCAAGTCTGGTAACAATACATTCTCTTAGTCATTGTAAAGGAAAGGTTTTTATTTGACTTCCATTTAAAAATGGATATATAATTCTTGACAGTTTTTGTTTTTGTTTTTAAACACTTTTGATTACCATTCCACTGCCTCTGCCCACTATAGTTTCTGAGGGAAGTCAGCCTTTATTCTAATTGTTGTTCTCCTAAACATGTTATTTTTCTCTTGCTGTTTTCAAATTTTTCTTTTGATTTTTTTTTTTTTTCTCAACAGTTTGACTATATGTCTAGGTGTGAATCTGTTTGTCTTTACTCAACTTGGAATTTGTTGAATTTTTGACATTTATTGTTAGGTAGTTTTCAGCTTTTATTTCTTTAAATACTTTTTCTTACATCTTTTACTCTCTCCTTTCCTGTTGGAACTCATTATTATTTATCCATTGGTACAATTGATATTGTTCCCCAGGTTTATGAGGTTTCCATTTTTCTTCAATTTATTTTTTTCTCTCTGTTCTTCAGATTGGATAATTTCTATTGCTCTATTTTCAAGTTCACTGATTTTCTTCTGTCTTCTAAAATCTTTTGTTGAGCTCCTCAAGTGAACTATACATTTCATTTATTGTACTTTCCAACTCCAGAATTTTCATTTACCCTTTTTAAAAATAATTTTCATCTCTTTTTTGAGATTATTTATTCACTATATCATTGTTGCTATATTTTTAAGCATAGTTTCTATTATTATTTCAACTTATTTATTATAGTTGCTTTAAAGTCTTTACTTAATCTAACATCTTGGGACACTCAGAAAAAATTTCTATGAATGCCATTTTTTTTCTGTGTTTGAGCCACACTTTCTTGCTTCTTTGAATGTCTCTTGATTTTCAGTTGAATACTGGATATTTTTTGATAATGTATTAACAACTCTAGATTCGGCTCTTACCTCCCTCTAACCTGAGTTGTTGCTATTTGTTTGTTTGTTTATAAACTTGCCTAGACTAAATCTGTGAAGTTTGTCTCCCTAGTAACGTTATGACCATTGATCTCTGATCAAATGTTTGGTTGGTTTTATTTTTAAGCAAGGGTTCCTGGGTTGGCATAGGTTAGAAATCACCCAAAGACTGGCTAGAGTTAGTGCTCAAAAATTTCAAGCCAGTAAAGCTTCAACTCTCGGCTGATGAATCTGTGCAAGGGCTGAGGGTGCATTCAAATTTCAGGTCATTTTCAAATCTGCATCACTTCTTATATTCTGCTAGGCTCTCCCTTGACTATTCTGTGTTCATTTGCTGCCCCCGCCCAGTCCTGTGGACTGGATATGTATGGGTGGCCTGTGCCCGCTCTGATCACCTCTGCACATGTGCATAGCCTCTGGTAGATCCTGGATATATGGCAGATTTATTACGCTCTCTATGGCTGCCTCATTTCCTGGAACTCTGTTAAATCCCCTGTTAGTCTGCTGGCACTCCCTGTTTGCTTACTACTGAATCAACACCTTGACAACACAAATCAAGTGAGTCTCTTCCAGCAGCAACAAAGCTGCCAGTTTTACAGCTTGCCATGCCCATGCTTTCGGTGAAGGGCCGTGATGAAAGAACTCAGCTGCAGTAGGGAGAAAGAGAAGCAGCCTAGGAAAGAATGCCACATACCTACACTGTTCTTTCTCAACGTTCATTAATAAATGTGTTTTTCATGAATAAACACTTCTCAGTTTGTTGTATACCTTTGGTCAAATTCCAGAGTGCTGATGAAATTGTTGGCTTTGGACATTTTGTCCCACTTGATAGTTATTTTTAGCCAGTGGAGTTGTCAACCTCTTTACTCCATCATAGGGGAAAGTCAGATCTCTATTATACTTTTTTATGCTCTACAATTTATAGGACAATCTAATTTGCCAAGTGATTACACCCTTTGAGTTCATTCATAAGTGTTTCAAAAGCCTCTGAGGTCTGAACACTTCCCTTTCAGAGCCCTTTAATTGTGGTCCCCTGAATCAGCAGGATGTCTTACTGTCGCCTAAATGGTTTCTGTTTCCAATGTAGATTTGACCTATACTTGCTCTTTCCTGGCCAAACTAGAGTTTTCTTCTGGGTAAATCAAATTTGGTTTATTGATTTATCAGCTTTTAGTAGACTTGAGATGTCACTCAGAAAATTATTTTATCTTAAATTTCTTCCACCATGTTAATAAATTCATAATTCTCAGCTAGCAGCTCTGCCTCTGCCACAGCTATCCCACATATTTAGTATGGCCTTGCTTTTAATATACAAATTTATAGTGAACAAACATGGACTTAGCTTTGCTGACACATATTTACTGAGCTATCTATAATAGGTTCCCTTGTTCCCCCTTTTTTTTACTTCTCTCTTGATACTAGCACATAATTTCAGTCTCCAGTTCTGCATTACAATGGTTTTTCTTTTCATGAACAAATGATTCCTACATAAAATTTCAGGTAGTAGTAGCTTCACTTATTATTAAGTAATAAGTGAGAAGGAAAATGACTGTGAGATTCCTGGGTGATAATAAATATCAGTTACTACCTCACCCTGATGCTAGTTTCAAGGATCTTGAGGGTTAATGGGAAGAGAGCAATAGCTATTAGTCTTTGATTACTTATGTATACCAGATGCCATGGTTTAACTGCATTATTTTACTTGAATTATTTAATGCAGTTCTCACAATAAAACTATGAAGTAGGTATTGTTAATATTCACATTTTTAAAGTTAAGAGATTTAAGGCATGGGACATAGGTTTGAAATCTTACTGAAGAGACCAGTATGGTAAGGTCACATACTGATCAGAATAGATGCTGGCTTCATACAACCAGGATGGCTTTCCTGGTGCTTACAGAACTAGAGTTGCTGAGGGGGAAAGTAATAAAAGGGTGAATCAGTATTGCATTTAGCTGCAAATGACAGAAATTTCAAATAATAACAGCTTATTAAATAAGGGATTCTATTTCTTTCATACAACAATAAATCAAGGGTTAGAATGGCCCTGGATTGCATATGTCTTCACTATAACATGTCCATGCACTCTTTATCTTCTTACTTTGTCTGTGGCTTTTGTCCTCATGATCACAAGATGGAAGCTGAATCTGCAGACATCATGTCAGTATTCTCAAGAGAGAAAAAAAAAACTGGTGAAGGGCAAAAGGTCAAAGAGATAGGCTTGTGCCTTTTATAAAGCTTTTCTTGATTCTGTCTCCTGAATGCATTGAATACTAACAGCACCAGACATTAGGTGCCTCCTGATGTGATAAGATATAAAGTATCCACATAGAATTATATATTATTTTTTATAAAGTAGTCTTGCCAAGAAGTTGAACTTGAATCTAATGAATGAAACCTTAGGCTAACTTCCAATTACAGTCAATACAGGGCTAAAGAAACAAGTTAAATGACACCAAGAAGAAGCAATCATATATATTCAGAAAATAGGCCATTCTATGGGACAAGTAACAAGGTTTCATCAACAATTCAAAGATATGAAGAAAAATGACAGAAAAAGGATGGGTAAGATTCTAGGTTAAAAGAGGTTTAGGAGACACCACAATCAAATATGAGTAATCTTTGTTTGCATCCTGATTCCAAATGTCATTTTTTGAGAGAGAAAAATTTTAATTAGACTTAATTTTAAATGGTATTAATAAAATAATGTTGATTTTGTGGGTGTGGTAATGGCAACCATGTGGTAATAGCATCCAAATGGTTTTGTAAAGAAAATGTTCTTACTTTTGAAAGATGTATATGGACATATTTATGGGTGAAATGATACAGTTAGATATTTGCTTTAAATATTTCAGCAACAACGACAGCAATAAATAGAAAATGGGGTTTAGGAAAAAATGTAGAAAAAGGACAGGAAGCACAGGACCAAGTCACAGGATCTGTCTAAGTACATTTCAATGCATGAACTGAAACAGAAAAAAAAAACAAAAAGGAAGATAAAAACTGAAAAAAAAAAAGTGTTAAAACTAGTCAACAGCCTCAAAAAGTTAGTTTTTTTTTTTTTCATTCCATTTTTTTTGCAGGGCTATGCTTGGACTAATCTGCAAATTCCCTGGCATCTCACCTTTGGAGGCTATTCACTTCTTTCTGCTGTGCCACTCAGATGTTATGGTTACTCACTCTCCCTTGATTTCACCAATAACCACAGATGTATTGGAATATACAACACATTGGAAGGAATATGACCACACTTTACTGATGTTCAGGGACTTAGCAGATGATCACGTAGCAGAAACACAAACAACTTAAAATTAGGTTAAGGCTTTGGCTTCCCAAACTATTTCTCAGCCCCCGCATCCCACTCTCCTCATTGTTCTCCCTGACAGTTCCCAGAAAGTTCCTATACATTATTATACAGAAGAATGTAGATTTCTACGTCCATTTGTATTTCCAAATATCTCAATGTATCTGGTAAATGATACACCTTCTCTTCCTAGTTTCATCCTTTCCCTTTCCCCTCTGTAAGAAGAGGAAGATATAACAAGATTTGCTTCCTTACTGATATAAACTATGTTAGGCCACCACCTCCCTACTCCCAAAAAGCAAAACTAGCTATATTAATTTTGGTTTTAAATACTTTTTTCTTTCTATGTCAAATGTGTTTACCTAATCAAAATCATACTTTATATCAGGTGGAATACCGTGCATCCATTACCAATCCCAGGGGAGGACTCTAAATGCTTTTGCCCATTGCCTCCTGGTATTGAGAGTCACCAAGGAAACCATGGCGCGATCAAGCACTGAATGAAATAATGTTTTACTTCTACAGAGAAGAGACAGAGCAAGATCAACTTTAGTAGTGGGTGTCCGTCGGCCCCCAGGGCAATTAATCCATGCACCGCCCACCCCCTCCTGTGCCTGGACGCTATCCCTTCCTTGCAGAGTACAGATATAAAAGTAGGTTTGGCCAGGTACCCTATGATACACTTTAAACAGAGACAAAAAAAAGTGCTGATTGAGCCCTAGTAAGGAAAGATATTCCCACCCAAGGTGACGAGACTGACACAGGTTGTATGGGCTCTTTTCTCTCGGTAAGGATGTGTTCCAGACCCAAGGCCCATTCTCATGTGGCTGACTGGGGGTGGAAAGACTATGCACATAAGACTGCCTTTCCTAATACTTTATATACTATTTTAATTTTAATTTTGCATTTTTCATGTTCCTAAGTGTTATTGGCAATTTTATCATTCTTGGCTTTTATCAACTCCCAAAAGGAAAAAAATGTTCTTACATACCCTTTGTTATTGTCACCCACTGTGGAAGATAGATTAGCTATATTCTTCTCTGTCTTCACAATCATGTTATTTCAGAACACTTTGATACAAAGACTTTTCCTTACTGTGACTGCTGGAACAATGTATACTCCATAATAGTCATGGCTGTAATAATAATATTAAAGAGTAATGATGAGCAAGCAGTTCTGGGTTTCTGTTTTTCCATCTGCAAAAGGAAGAATTTAGGATGAGCAATAATAACACCTCCAAATTTAAGTTTTTATTCAAAACTGTATATTTTTTTTGTTTGCCAAATTGAGGAAACTCCATGGCATAAAAAGATCAACTAACCTCCCAAAGACAGAATTAAAAGACAAGGTAAATATTAATTTCTGTCCTCTTACTATATTTGTCTAAGAAGATAAAATTCCTAAGATTTACTTTCCCAAGTTACAACAAAATTCTATATGGACAGCAAACCCAGATGTAAATGTTATGAACTAGCTTGCTCTATAGAAGTCACACACACCATCGAAACTTCTGTATCCACACAGAGTTGGAAATGGAGGTCCATTTTTCCTTTTGGGAGGAGTGAGTTTAAAGAGGCATCAAGCTGGATACAAAAGTAAAAGTCTATTAAGTGGTGGTAATGTCAGACCTCTTCAACGCCTTTTAGGGTAAACTATTCCCAGCCTTTGAATCAATCTGTTTGAGCAGCATCCCCTATAAGCTCTAACAAATGCATATAAATAGAGGACAAGATTCGCATCCACAATGTCTTTGCCAGCACTGAGATGGTGATTAATGAAACACTGCTGGGCTGGAGATTTGTAAAGACTGGATGGCAGCAGGATTCCCAAGGAGCTTTTGAATTGGAATTGAAGAAGATAAGTTCAAGCAGAGAGGGCAGAAGAAATGTTTTAAGGATGAACAAAATTGCAGCTTCAAGTAATGTATCCTAGATGTGGATTGCTGGGAAACCATGAAGAATGGGGTCATTCTTTTTGTTCAATGCTTCAGGTTGACTAAGTCTAAATTGTAGACCCGTGACTAAGAGCAGGCTAAGTGGATATACTAGAACCACATGGATTTAGACCCATAAGATAGAATATATGAATAATTTAAACAGTGCTCATCTGCTGTCTTCTTCTGAACTACCTGTGGGAAAACCTCCTTGCTTAATCATTTGCAAAGTAAACACATTCCTGAGCCTACACAAATTTCCATTAGTTTTAGAATCAACAATTTTAAACAAACAGTTGCAAAGTTACAAATAATTCCATTATTTGTAATTACAAATAATTCATTACAAATAACTCTTTTACACCTGTAGTAGGTTTCTCATTTTCTTTGAAACCACAAAACCCCTTGTTCATAGATTTCTTTTATAATCTTGAATCAATTAAATAATATTTTTATCATTTAGGTTTCCATTTAATTGAGAATACATTTCTGCATTTGTCTTAATTGGCTATAATTTATTTATTTTTAAGAATTATCATGAGCTTACATGTATCACACACTGGACTAAAGACTTCATTTCTTAATCCATATAAAAACCATCTTATTGGGGCTTCCCTGGTGGCACAGTGGTTGAGAGTCCGCCTGTCGATACAGGGGACGCTGGTTCGTGCCCCGGTCCGGGAAGATCCCACATGCCGCGGAGCGGCTAGGCCCGTGAGCCATGGCCGCTGAGCCTGCGCGTCCGGAGCCTGTGCTCCGCAACGGGAGAGGCCACAACAGTGAGAGGCCCGCGTATCGCAAAAAAACAAAAAACAAACCATCTTATTAAATATTTTTGTATTCGCTCCAATTTTATAACAGGAATCTGAGGAAAAGTGAGGATAACTAGTAGTGAATGGTAAAGCCAGGCCTCAATCCTACATCTATCTCCCAGAATAATCATATTCTACTATCTCATATAAGTTATGAAAGCACCCAAATCATGTTTTAACAATCCCAGGAACTCAATGACTCTTACTGATTTTTTTCCACTTTATAAATTTGCAATATAAACAGATTTTTAATCATTCATCAATCAACACAAATTTAGTAAGCTTCAGCTAATTTTAGCACTTCTAATATAGTCTGTGGTTGAGTCCCCAATATTCATTCAGTTCCTGCTGATAATATAAACAAGTCACTTAATCTCAATCCTCTTGCCTGGTTAGTGAAAGGAAAGGCATGTCTCTTGGTCACTTTGGGTAAAGAGAGGAACACAGAGCACAAGGATATTCTACTCTCTTGGAATCAGCTAGCCTTAGATTGAGGACAGTAGTGTGAATGAGAGAAAGAACTTAAGTCATTTGTCACATTGTGAGCTCCTGAATCTACTGCCTCTGAGCCCAGCCCTACTTATAAGCCTCTGTGAGCTTATACATGTAGTATTTTAAGCTAGCTTGAGTAGGGGTTCCTGTTAGTTGCCCTCAAAAAGTAGGAGTAGTGAGAACTCAGGATTGGTAGGTATCATAGGATCAAATTAGAGTGTATCTGAAAGCCAGCAAAGTGGACAACTGGTTCTGTAGAAAACAAAGAGACATTCTCAGTTATCAAAGTGATAATGGCATGATGCAAGATGTCATTAATACCACTGGCCAGGCAGTGTTATGCAACATAAATTGGTATAGTGTGGTGATACTTTGGCCTAATATTTAAGGCCTAAAGTGAATACAGCTTGTATCAGAGGGAGGACAGGAGATGAACCCAAGATGTAGTAAGGAATTATAAGATTTTTATTCTCTTACACTGAGTTATTAGCTAAATTCTTCAGATAAAGAAAAAGTAAATAAAAAAGATGAATATGAGTTTCCCAGTTTGGATAATAATAACCCTTATATAGAGTCTTTCAAGGTGCCTATCATTGTTCTATATATTGACTCATTTAATTATCAAACAGCTTTATCATTATCTCTCTTTTAAAGATGAGAAAACAGAGTAAGTTGCCCAAGCCTCCTAGCTAGGGAATGGCAGAGGTAGGATTAAAATTTATGTACATAAATATCAAGTTGGAGTTTTGCAGGAAAGAATTCGGCCTTGGGAAAATAAAAGGTCTTAAATATATTGGGTCTGAGATGGTGATGAGGCTCCTAGGTGAAAGAATGGTCGAGGCAGTGAATAATCTTAGAACTTTAGATTTCACATCTGTGAATCATAAAAGCAGTAACCTAACAATATTTTATCAATTTAAAAAGCGCTCAAGACTATTCTTGGCAAGAATTCAAGAGACTTACTGAATTAATAAACCTTTAATTTATACCAGAAATATAAAGAGTAAAAATTTTAAAAGTACCAAAAAGAAAAAAACAGACTTTGGCAGTGACTTACTTTGCTCTTAATATGATGGTTATAAAAAAGTGTGTTTTCAAACAGGAATAGGGTTATTGTGTGATTAACATTTACCAGTTTATCTCACTATTATTCTGTTTTCTATCTAACTTGTTAGAAACACTAAGATATGACCATATTATACATATGCTGAAACAGCCTTCATTCTTCTTCTCACAATTTAGCAGTTAATCTATCACTCTGCATATGATTCTCTTTTCTTCAAAGATGACTCTATTTTTACTAAATTCCTTTAGTTATATAATCACTTGAAAAAGTGAGGAAGAGTTTGGGTGTGTGATAAAGTCTGCTTCCATGTATTTTGTGTTCAGGTTTACTTGATATATATGGAAGGAAGGAGAAGGAAGTGCCTGCCATTTTATGGATTCAGAAGAAAGCCTGGAGTTATGCCGGGGAAAGTCATCATTTCTTTCTCTATCAACTGGAGATCTTTTATAGTTTTGGGATAATTAGTAAGATTACTGATCTATCATTAATTCAAATCTGAGTTTCAATTAATTTAATCAGACTATCAGATGGAAATCTAAGTAACTTGAGGCTTTGATTCAGTGGGAAGATAAAAGAAAGAAGGAAAACAAGGAATAAGGCATCAGACTCTATCTGTGTGGACCAATACTATATGCTGGCTGTATCACACTGCCATTTTAATTTTAAGACATTTTTTAAATTTGGATATACACAAATAATGTGATGTAATTAGCTTTATCAAATGAAATGTATACAGTAAACATTATTAACGTACACATGACCTATGAGGAATGTTTGATCTTAAGACTAACGTCCCCTCCAGGGGCTTCCCTGGTGGCACAGTGGTTGAGAATCTGTCTGCCAATGAAGGAGACACGGGTTCGAGCCCTGGTCCGGGAAGATCTCATATGCCGTGGAGCAACTAAGCCCACGAGCCACAACTACTGAGCCTGCGTGCTGCAACTACTGAAGCCTGTGTGACTAGAGCCTGTGCTCCACAACAAGAAAAGCCACCCCAGTGAGAAGCCCACGTACCACAACAAAGACAAGCCCCCACTTGCTGCAACTAGAGAAAGCCCGTGCACAGCAACAAAAACCCAACGCAGCCAAAAATAAATAAATTAAATAAATTTTTTTAAAAAAAAGGACTAATGTCCCCTCCAGACAAAGTGGTTTCAAGGTGCACTATTCAGGCTGTGTTTCCTTAGCATCAGTTCATTTCAGGGAAATGTACAGCTACTCAGCTTAAATTTGACCACCTAAACTATTTAAGCCATTAGAAGCTTATTATAAAAATCTGATCAGTTAACATGACCAATCCATGTTTAATTTGAGAGTATATGCATGCAGATATTTAGTAGAGCATTAATACCATTTGAACTTTTCCTGGTTTTGTTTTTTAATACTTACTAACTGACACCTACTATGTGCCAGGAATGAGGATACAATAGGAAAAGCTGCACTGACCTCATCCTCAAGTCACTTAGTGACAGTCTAGTAACAAACACAGATGACATGGAGACACTTAGTGACAGTCTAGTAACAAACACAGATGACATGGAAACAGAATGTTTTACTTCCAATTTTTTTTAATAGATTTGGCCAGTTCTTATTAATGAACCATTTTACGTTATCATATGCCTTTGAGTTTTGAAGTTTTCACAAAAGAATTCTACCTCTGAAGCCCTCAGGGATAACTCTCCCATTTATAAATTTTCAACTTCATGGGAAAATATGCAGTTTCTACTTGAACTGACGATCCTGAAATATTCTTTATGTCAGATAATTTATTACTACTTCAAATATATACTTTATGTAATTTAAAAACATATTTGTGTCACTGAATTATTCTATTTCTGACTTTGGATTAATTTAAAATAAGTAACTAAAGGAAATACAGTTAGGGAAATGTTAAAAAATTTTACGAAGGGAATATATCATATGAAAATAAGTTCTGCTCCTTTCCTCCATTTTTCTCTTTTCCGGAAATTAAAGTAGGGCTGTTCCCTTGTTACTTCCCAAGGTAAGAACTGCAATCATTCAATTGAATCAGACATTAATTGCAAGTTACTATTCATATGTTTATCTGGAGAGGATGAATAATAAGATATACACCCCCTGTAACAAAATTAATATGAGATTATTTTAATCTAAGCATAAAAGCAAGTATTTAAGAGATAATTTTTAAATGACAAATATCCCAGATGTCCACTTGAGTTACATTCTGAAGAAGAAGTTGGAAAGTCTAATATTTGTTTAAAGTCTTTAAGAATATGTTTGGATAGATTGCAAAAGAATTATTATATCCTCTTTTTTTTTTTTTTTTTTTTTTTTTTTTGCGGTACGCAGGCCTCTCACTGTTGTGGCCTCTCCCGTTGAGGAGCACAGGCTCCGGACGCGCAGGCTCAGCGGCCATGGCTCACAGGCCCAGCCGCTCCGCGGCATCTTCCCGGACTGGGGCACGAGCCCGCGTCCGCTGCATCGGCAGGCGGACTCTCAACCACTGCGCCACCAGGGAAGCCCTATTATGTCCTCTTTTAACAATTTTCAGAATTTTGACACCCTTTACTCTGCAGCATTCAGCAGAGGGTTTTATGTAAAAAGGGGTGCTAATGAATATGTGGAGAAAATGAATAAAAATACTTTTATTGAAGAGAACATGACTTAGGTCATGTTTCTTTCCCTCCCAACCATATCTCTGAAAATGTAGCTGAAGGCAATTGACTTTGTGTTTTATTTGAGGTGATGCACTGCTCTACATCCACTCCGGATGGCGAGGGAGCAGCAAAGGGGGTTACTGAGGCAGAATTAGACTAATCAAGTTTCGGTTTCCATTCTGCCTAGAGGGAAAGACGACACCTGCTTGTTGCAGTTTCAAAGTGTTGAAATCCTTTCTGCTTTCATGTGGTTACTATGCATATTCTCTGGTGGATTAAATGAGGGGAATGCATTATAGTTTTAAACTTTGATGCCCCATTAAGATGAATATGCACCTAATGAGCTGAAAAATTACCAAGGCTGCTTCCACCCACCCCCCCACCCCTACTCTCATGGGGAACTAGCTAATCAGGATGAGAGTGTGTCTTCTGTGTTCTTAAACCACTGGCTATGAAATTTGGCCAAGGACCATATTCAAACACATGTTTAGTATATTAACAATATAAGCAATAAGTGATGCTTCAAGTTTGCCTTTTAATAATGAATGCAGTAGTTTCATGTGATTTGGATATAAACAAGATATGAGCATAAAACCCAGTGGATATTATTCATTGGCCAAATATACTTACTACTGTCAGCGTTTCATAATTCCAGTAACCACCTTCACATATACACCTCACCAAAACATATAGAATATTTTGAAAAACAAACAATTTTTGTCACCCTAGTAACACTTGATGTTTATTAAAAAAAAAAAAAAACAAAGCTGTAATACAGCAATTTGAGGCTGTCTGAATTTAAAATAATGTCCTTGCTGCTTAGGTCAGGCAATATAAGAATGAAGTAATTTCAGGGGACAACACCAGGACCTGAAGCCAGTTATATTTCAGTGTTATTCACGGATATTCCTACCTGCCAAGTGAAGTGTGGCAAGTTGTATTTACACTGTGATCCATGAGCATGGGTATGAAGCTCAATTTTCTCTCGAGGGAAATCTAACAAACAGTTGACAGAGCAAAACACAGTTAGAAAGGAACAAATGAAAAATCTAATAAATATGATGCAAATTTTTCTTTAAACAGAGCATTTTATAATGTGTAATTCAAAGCAAAAGTTCAGCTTCTATATAAAGAAATCATGGCAGGAAACATGATGTTAACACTAAATCCTGAGCAAATTTGGCTCATAAGAGATCTCTTGCTTGGAGTGGAATTTGTATTTTTCCTATTTACTGACTTTTGTTGTAGTTGAAGAGGAAATAAATGCAAATATGTGTAGTTAGCTATTTTACTATTAATTAGAGTAATGCAAAGCATGCATGATAAATACTGAAGTAATATTCTGTCCTTAATCACATGTATAATTTTAATCTAGTTCAAGAACATTAATTCATTAACCTCAAAGAGATAAATTATGAGGTAATGTTTTTAAAATTTTTGTTTAACTTCCACTAAATGTCAGAGCAAAATACAAATTCTTAATTCAAGGGTAAGAATTCATAGTTCTCTTAGAGAAGACTTACAAAAAATATTATTGCTTATGGATAGGTAAAAATCTGCATGAGTATGGGGTTATCAGAGCACAAAACAAACTACAGTCATATGATTTTGGAGTCAATCTTTTCCAAGGTTTTTGAGTAATGCATAAGAGGTAACATTTCAGAGTATAATTATAACAAAAGTGAAGATGAGACCAAACCACATATTTCCAGTTAAAATTAGTAAATGAGTTGGAATTTATTAGTTTCCTAAACCCAAATTTTCATGATTATGTTTGGTGAGTATAAACACTTCAATCACCAAAACTTAATGTTTTTATAAAAGTAAAACAAAAATGAATACAGCTTCAGTTCAAATATGTTTCTAATTTTTATAACTCTGGAGCATCCCTCCTTATAAATTATTTAGAATCTATTGGGAATTATTCATACTTCTTGCATTTAAGCTGAATATAATTGTCCAGCAATAAAATAGCATGATGCTCTTTCACTTAATAACGTTTTTCATCATTGTATTGTTTCCTGCACAACTTTTCCAGTTTTTACACACTGAGTTCTAGAATCATTATGATTAAATGCATAGAAAAATTTTCTTCTTATCAATAATTGTAAATGCTTAATAATTTAGACACAATTTTAGTTCTCAGTAATTTCAAAATGAATAAATCAGAAAATAATTGTGTACATTTTATTCACTTAAACATTTTTATAAAGGTATTTTCTTTAGACTTTTTCTTTCATTTATCCTTGGTTGTTAAATATTTTTATAATGATAATCTGGCATTATAAATAAGAAACCATTTTATCACATAGGAAATATTTTAATTGAAACTTAAAGCATACATACTACTATTAAAAAGTCTAGATGCATATTTAACTTTGCTTTTATGTTCAACATGCAACACATTTTGAGTATCTGTATTCAATCTTTCAAATTCCCTTTTATGATCATATACTTTATCTATGTTTGACAGAAAACATAGATATTAACAGACATGAAATACATGCTGACAGAAATATGAATGTATTCAAAAGACTTTTGACAAGTTTATGATTGAAAGATCCATGAATTATTGAGATAATTATCTATGTTGTAGAGAACAATGACTCTTTTCCAGAAAACATTTCTAGTGTGCATAAATATAGGTGTTTACATTTATTTTCAAATTCTAGAGAATCTTTGTTCAATTATAGATATTATTGCCTTCAGTTCTTAGCTGGAATAAATACCTCTTTGTCACTTTTATTTCCCATCCTTGCCTTCAAAAGAAAAATGTTAGCCTATATGTCACTTTTTGAAGAGTTCAGCATTGCCATTGATTCAGAAGGTCTACCTGAAAGAAAGAAGCTCCAGTCTTGGTATGCCATTTTATGATAAACTTGTTAAAGCCATTAAAATACGTGTGAAAGATTTTAGAAAGTGTAATTATACACCAGTATGCCTGTGTTTGTCAGAGTAGTGCTTCATTTTTCCAAGTACAATTGATTTAGGATGTACATAAAATCCTCTTATATGCCATTATCGTATGTCATATTCCAGTAATTGTTTCCATTTACTTAAATACCAGTGGAGACAAGATAGACAGGAGTCCTTCCCAAACTGTGTCTTTAAAAAAATATTATTAGGAAAACAGCAACTATAGTCTACAGGCAATTCACACAAACTCTAAACACGGGAATATTTCACCACGTTGTATTTTATACAAGCGTATCAAAAAATCTGTATAGTTTGCAGTGCTTCGTTGCGAAAGTAGGTATAGAAAAATGATATTAGAGATTGTTTGCTTGTTCTATATCACAGGGGGAAAAAAGATCAGAATAGAACAATAGATTTCATAGAATTATCTTTCCCCTTTGAATTTTATTCGTGTCTTGTGTGTGTGTGTGTTTGTGTGTGTGTGTCTAAACTATATTTAGGATCTCTAAAATGCACGTATGGAAACAATTACATTAGGTGCAGAGTTAGATAAAAATGGAACAGCAGCCATTTATATGCTAACCTTCATTTATTATTGTTTGTATAACAATGCAGTTATATGTTTTCAATATGATGGGGGAACTCTCTATTGATTCTTAACATACGTGTTTAATATCACAAGTGGAACTGATCCTTTCTGTGGTGTCATTAAGTTAAGAAAAAATTATGCCCAATAGGGATTAGAATCCAGGAGTTCCTAACCATGTCTTAAAAGTGAGTACCAGGCAGTACCTCACACATCCAAGTTAATTTGTAATGATTCGACTAAGTGCTGATGTGAAAGAAGCCTTCAGTGACCACCAGTGCTCTTTTTTTCCCCCCAGTGACTCTCTACAAATCATCTCAGGTACCACAGCACAAGGCTTGAAGCTAAAAAAAATGAATACACCAGTAATTTCTTTTTGACAATGATTTGACACTCGGCTGATGGCAGTAGCTAACAGTATGACCTCCAGACTGTTAGCTCTGTTAAGAGATTCACTTGAAACACCCATGGGGTTATGGATTCCTGCTAATAGCAGCAACAGGATGGATGATAAGTATATGGCAGGACAGAAATGCTTTCTCATTTAATTTCCCATCATGGTAAGGCCATTATCATTGGATGTCATCTAGTGAAGTGGGGTGAAACTCTCTGAAAGTTCCTCTTAGAACAATGTATTACAGCGGGTAATAGAAAACCAGACTCTTAGAACTCTTTACCTTCAAATAAAAATTATAGTATTGATCTACAAGCACTGACAACTGAATTTGACTTAAAAGTTATGCACATGGGAAGGGATAGAAATGTGCACTTGTGGATGAGATAGACTTTAAAATGAAAAATTTAAGAACTTGAGTAAGTTACTGGCCAAAGCAGCAAAAAAGGATGAATACATATATATATATATATATATATATATATATATATATGGCAGCAGTGCACTTTTTTATGGGTTTCTTATGGCTTTAGGGTGATTCCCATTTAGGCTACTGGCTTCTGATGAACAGAGGTAAACAGAAAAGGAATATCCTTTAATACTATGTCATTTTCAAAGTGAGAGAGTGGCATGGACATATACACACTACCAAACGTAAAATAGATAGCTAGTGGGAAGCAGCCACATAGCACAGGGAGATCAGCTCGGTGCTTTGTGACCACCTAGAGGGGTGGTATAGGGAGGGTGGGAGGGAGGGAGACACAAGAGGGAAGAGATATGGGAACATATGTATATGTATAACTGATTCACTTTGTTAAAGAGCAGAAACTAACACACCATTGTAAAGCAATTATACTCCAATAAAGATGTTAAAAAAAAAACTATGTCATTTTCATTTAAGCAAACTGTACAAGCAGTATTACTCAGTAGCTATTTAAATTCCATGACTATTTATTGAATCACACTAAAAATGTTGTGTGAACAAAAGGAGTTTCCTCCATATTAGGTGGGAAAAAGAGCTATCATGGACAAAGTCACGTCTTATTTTACACGCATAAAGATGTAAAGGGAGACAGATTAAGAAACTACCTTAAAACTTTGGGTATACATTAAGTTTTAGCAAAGTGATAAGGGTTTTTTTCCAGTAAAAATGGAGCTCATTAAAATCTAAATCACAAATTATTTTTCCATCATCAGGATTACTTCTTGTCACCATTCCTTCTTTGCATAATAACATGCCTATTATGTAAGTATTGACTAACAACTAAAATCGCATTTGTTGATCTGTCTTAAATATCCAAGTAGAATAAGGTATACTTAGTTAAGAAATGATTTAAATTTCTTTATATGAAGCATGGCTTGTTTTATGAAATAAAACACTAAGCATGAAAAAAAAAATTTCTTTATATGGGTCAAGATTTCATTTGAAATTCAAGAAATACTTATGCTTACAAGAGACTCTATTTAAAAAGAAAAAAAATCCAGAGTCAGAGAAAAACTCTAAAGGGATTTTTGAAACTAAGAACACTAAATGGTACAAAGATTCTTTGCAAATCATTTAATTAAGCTTGTGACAGTACGGCATTCATGTAATGCAAACATGCTTTTGATTCTTTTCATTTTTTATATTGGGATATTCTAGATATTTAGCATCCTCTCATATTCCTAAAGAGTTATTATTAAATATAAAAGCATGCCCTTAAGAGATAACAATTATGAGGCTAATTCTATATTTTCCCTTTTACTTACATTGGTATGTATACTCAAATGTCACAACTGTAGGCATTGGTCTAGATAGATATGCATATCTGACTGCTTTGTATAAGTGCATCTCACTCAATTCTAGTTGCTACTACTGTTAGTTTAATAATTTACGCCTCCACCTCCAGCTTTTTGATAATATATTTTTTTGTGTGCAAAAATATTTAGCACTATAAAGGAGGATGCATAGATAATCGAACTAGCCTCCTCAATATATTGATTAGAACTCTACAGCTCAAAGAAAGCAGTTACTTGAGCTGTGTTACTTGAGCTTGTTAGTAACAGAATAGAGACTAAATCCTCGATATCTTGTTCAGTCCTATTTCAGTAACTGTTGAACTATCCCTACACTATTGAAATCAACATAAAATATGTGAGTTTATGTCTATATTTAAAATCTTTTGTTTTATATTTCAGTTTTTACATTAACTAAATAATATCAGTATATAATACATTTTAACTCCTCTTTTTATACAATGAATGATTTTTAATAATTTTCTCAATTTTTATCATATATAATAATAGCCTTTTCAATAAATGTTTAAATTTTGCATATATGTAGTCTCAGGATACAAAGTCCAAAAAGACAGAGATTCCTGGAAAAATGAGTACATTGAGGACTCTACTGGTAATTTCAGTCTAACAATTTTCAGGCTAACAATATTTTGAATTCTCTAGTAAAACACATAGTAGTAAATTTGTATTGGTTATAGTTTAAATTTCTTACAGGACAAGCAGTAGTTCAGAGATTATGCAAGGAACATTGAATATCATTGACTGGAACAATGAGAAAGCACTATTTAGTAAAAATCTGGAGAGTATCGGTTTATATGTGTTGTGTGTGTGTGTTTCTTGTGGTGGTGTGTCCATATACACAAAAGTGGATCAAAGTGGCAAAATGACACAATAATTAAGACTCTAAGCGCAGGAAACAGATAGCAATATGTTGGAATTCTAGCTTTGTTATTTGCTAATTGTGAAACATTAACTACTGCTTAAAAATCTTCAAATCTTGGCTATCTGTAAAACTGGTCAATAATTCCTAAGGTGATAAATTCTATTATTGTTCAACAAATTATCATCCTCTCTCTCTCCACCTTGGGATAAAGTACACTTCCTGGACCACTGATGTTGGGTTTGCTATGTGACTTGCTGAGGTTATGAAATATAACAAGACATAGGATGTGGAGGCTCTAAACATGGTTTGCATGATTAGGATTGTCCTCTCTTGCTTCCAAGATCCACTACAAAAAGAATATCCCTCAGGTATCATTGGACCAAAGAGGACAGAAAAGCACTTGGAGAATACCTGAAGAAAGTTAGTGAGGAAGTTCAGGGAACAAAAACAAGAAGCATTAGTCTTGTGAGTGCTTGAAGAAATAGTCTATAGCCCAGTGAGGCACAATAAATACCTTCAACGCTTTCAATTTGGGGCATACATCTGGGTTATTATTTTTTTTCTCCATGTTACATTGTATTTAATGTTTACTAACTATCCCATTCATTCTAAACTTCTTGACTTACTTTTCTATTTTGGGGGTTTGCACAATGAAAAAAAATCTGTTTTGAATATTCTTTTCTTTGAGGGATTTACTTCTTACCCCCACCCAGGAGGAATCAAATTCTATCTCTTGACCATATTGCCGATTATCTTACAGTATTTTCTTCCCTACATTTTCCACTACTTTCTTTCTGAAACTCTTACCAATTTTATTTAGTTTTTCTCTTATTCTACTAATTCATGGCTGAGCATGTTCAGTGAAGCACAACTATCTTATGCAATGAAACACTTGTCAGTTTCTTTCTGCTGCTTACTTCCAAGGAGTAATTAATTTACGGCAGCTATGACACATAAAACCTATTGTGGTTAAAAAAAATCAATTAAAATCCTTTTATGTAAAAAGTAACCTTTAGACATTGCTATGTAGCCATTGTGGTCAAATATTATCAGGAAGATGGTAACAAATTTATGTATGCATAACTGAACAAAAGCTAAAATGAAAATGTTTCTTTCTAAATACTGACCCATCAATGTTTATTTTACTTCATTTTAGGTAAGACCTTAGTGTTATATAAATTAACGTTTTCCCTTATATCAGATTTATAGCTTCATTTTTTAAATTACAAAGTTGGAAACACCCCAAAAAAGAGAAATATTCAGTAGAAGGTTGTTTAGCATCACATGTAAGTTATACTGTCAAAGATTTGACTCCAAGATTATTTCAAAATTGTAAAATAATGATGGTAGATATTGAAAATTTTACAGTAAAATATATAACGCAGTTTATTACATTTGATATATTTTATACATGATTATAAATACATATATTTAATACATGTATAATATATAATAGATTTCATAATTAATTTATTTTACCCATGCTTTCTCTTTGGACCTCTCTTTCTTCTCCTCTGGAAACAGAAAACCAAATGCATATTTTAGGTTCCCGAATACATCATGATACCCTGCATAACCACCCATGTGAACTGACATAATTGGTAGTCCATGTTTATGGGAATAGCTTATCTCCACTTTCATTCTCAAGCCTGTGAAATGGAGGTCACAAAAGAAGTTAATGTAGTTAGAGTAATCATATTGGGTAGGCTTCTAGAATAATATAAAAACAAACAAATCACACCTGTCCATGCAACCAGTCTATCTTCATAGTTACTGAATGGAAAATGATGGTTCTTCATGAGAGAAAAAAAAAGGGGTTGATCGATGACTCAATTTTAAAGCACAGAATATGAACCAATTTTAGTCAATTACAACTGAATTCAGCCTTAAATCAGTTTTATTTGAAGATCAGTCATACTGATACCAAACTACATTTTCAAACCTTTCAAATTTCTCCAAAAACTAAAAATGTAGATGTATATAAATCTGTGCAATGCCTCTGGCTTCTAACATACTTCTCTAAAGGAAGAGCCTCAAAGATCGGCAAACCTTACTGTAAAAATCCATAGAGATTTTGTGCACACTTTAAATAAAGTATGTGACATTTCGTTTTGAGACTCGTTTTTATGTATTTCACTCTCTCACATTAGCCTCTGAAATCCTGAAGAAAAGAACCATGGGATTTAGCACTGTGCTTGCATAGAGTAGGTATTCAAGGAAGGTTTGTCGAATAGAAATGAAATAGAATTATGCTTGGGTTCTATTCATGCTGATTCTCTCTCATATTCTCACCAACTTTACCAGCTCTGTGATGAAGAACAGAAACAAGTTGGAGAAGATATATGGCTAAATAAACTTTAGATAGTTCTATTTGTCTCCCTTTTCAGACAGTTTGTAATTGGGGAGATTTTGAGGTCAGACTATCTTTTTTAAAGAAAAAAATGTTTATATCAGATTATCTAGAGGGAAAAGAAAAAACTGAAGGAGAAAATAGGTTAAAAATTATATGAAGTGAGTTGTTTGAGATTCCTTTTACCTGGATGGATAATTAAGTAAAAAAAAAAAAATTGAGTTGGCATAGGAAGAATTTAGGCTTCTGCATGGCATCTTAGACTTGTGCATGTAGAGATATGTGGGTAGGTATATGGTTGCCTGTAGAGGGAATAAGGCAAGGATCTGGAAGGAAATGACACCCAATTTCACAGCTAAAGCAGGTCTTTGCTTGACTGATATTCAGCTTGGAGAGCTGAACACACTGGATTATTGATTCATAGAGTAGAGGAGTTTTGATTTCTCTGGCTTACATTTCTTTATACATTATTGCAAAAGGTCAAAGGTGTGCATGCTTACAACTACTGCATCAATTTTTCAATTCTCAGGAGACAAGTGTGAAGGTTGCTATCCAGATGCTACCTTTCTCTACTTAGGCATTTGTTGGAAGAGAAAATAGGCGTGTGTAGTGAAAACATGTCACTGCCATGCTCCTGTATAATGTAAAGTAGAACACTGGAACTACTGGAACCAATATATTTGCAGGAAGGAACAAAAATGTCTGCAGAAGACATAATTCTACCACACAAACTACTCTAGTACTCTCATTTTGAATAAGGAGTTTTTCAGTAATGATGAAGAGAGTCGACAATGTACATGAATTTTTCACCATCCTTGTAATCCAGACTAGTCAACTTTACATTGTCAACATCTTTTAAAATGAATACCCTTTCTCTTTTTTTTGCCTTTCCTCCCTAACTTTGTTTCATTTGGCCAAGTATTTGACATGGTCTGCTTCGTGTTTGTAAATGATTGTGTGTGTGTGTATATGGATTTAAATCCAGATGCTGGATGTGAACTCTGCAATCCTCTCTGGGGCTTGTACTGATATTACTCAAGTGAATAATTTATCAAACAGAATCTTAGTAAAGAAACTGTTCTTGGTTTCCTCAGAGCTTTTAGAGCTATCCTTTTAGGATATGTATAAATTACTCCTATATTAGTAAGTATATTTCAAGATAGAATATAAATTACCTCCACATTAATAATTTTTGTATTGCTTAAGGACCAAAAGCAGATGATTCTCATCTTGTTGAGCATGTATTCAAATGAATTAGTTAGATTTACTTCTGTATTAATTGAAACAGTTGCTATAACTGAGTTACCACCAGACAGAGATCAAATAATGATTATGGGACCTTAAAAGTAAAAAGTTACGTATCTATTGCTGTCTGAATTTGTGCCCATTTAAAATTTTAGTGTCTGTGTATGTTGATCAGCATAGGATTCTACATAAAATTATTATTTAGGTATCAGGTATAATCCTTTTGCTTACAAAAACATAGTTACTTGTACTATAAACCTTTACTTATTTTTTTCTTTTTTTTTTAGTAAGAATCAGGATATTAGAGCAATGATAAAGAATGAAATTTATGGGAAACTGGGAAGTATCAAATTACTACAATATTAACATATTGTTATACCTTTCATTTTTTTTATGATTTGGGGTTTGAAATACTTCCTAGTTACTTCAAGTTCATAGGTGAAGAATAATACACATTTTGCTGAGATATATTTGTATCATAATTCTCTCAGAGGAAGTTTGCTTGTTTGAACAAGTTATAGCATAAGGAAAAGTGTTAAGAAAATAAAAGGTAATAAAACAAATAATACTGAACTTCAGTTTTCTCATCTGTATAGTAGGAATAATAATATTTATGGCTTGCAAAACTTACATGAGAATGCTTTTTTTTTTAACTAAGGAACTAAGGAAAACTTAAATGAGAATGCTTTTTTTTTTAACTAAGTAAGGCTTTATACTTTCTCTTTCTGTTGAATGTTAATATACATTTATATTATGTTATATTATATATTCACAAGAGTTTAATCTCAGTTTCACTAGGTACTGAATAAACACCAGACATATAGAAGTATAATTCTCCACTGTTCACAAGATAATATGAGTTCTCAGAATAGAAGTAGAAATGGATTCTTGTTTTAACTTTCTCTTATAGTATCTATGTCACAATGCCAGGGAATTGTTTCTTAACCTGAACAGCACCCTACAGGTCCTCTACCTTGCTGAACACAATGGAAGGTAATTCAGATTGCCTTTTCGGGGAACTCTCAGCAACCAGAAATACTCGTGAGCCTGAAAGTTCCCCTTGGGTTACCTGTGGGAAATGGGAGCATAAAAGACCCACTTCTCCATTTCCCTAGGAAAGAGGAGGTGTGGAAATTGATTTTCTGTCAGTCATCACAGCGACCATTCCCCACTCCCTTCAGAAAGCTTAGAATAGTTGTCTCTTTTATCTCCCATTCATTCTCTCTTTCTCCCTTCCTCCCAACCCCATTGTAATCTAATCAGAAGATTAAGTAGATGCTTAGAATTTCAACTATAATTTTATTAAAAGAAAATGTTGATGGTAACTTCTACAATAAAATAAAATTTAAATGACTATATTTTTTCATAAGTGTAAATGTTAAGGCCTTTTTTTTTTGTTTTATGTAGGGTTTTTTGCCTGAAAAATAAAATAACTAGGTTTGGTTTGGACTGGTGTCTTTTTGAAATATGAATTTTCTTGCTCCAGGGAATAGACAGATGCAAAGAATATGATCTTTTATGTAGTTAAAATTTATTAGCTAAACATAAAGATTTAATTCTGATCATTTTTTTATGCAGAACAAGCTTGCTTACAATAAACCTTATCACAAAGCCATGGATCATCATCAAACACTTTAAAATGAATGCAGCCTAGCAATTTAAAGCGTCCTTTGACAAATCATTTTTTAAATATTAGTTTTACAATAATTTGCCTTTTTAAAATTTCAAATTGATGGCTTTATAGGCTTTATATAATGGGTATATCTTATGAAATACTTTCACCAGACATAGAAGTATAACCATTTGTGTATGGCTGTTAAAATTAATATCAAAACATGGTTAACATAGTATTTTATCAGCTTTATATTTCTTATAAGTAAACTTTCTCTTTAAGTAAATATCCACAGAAAATAGCTTAATGATTAAACATCTGATTCACAAATAATACTGCCATTTAAAGATAATGGCGGAATAGTAGACTCTATCTGATTTATATGAATAATGCTTGAATATCTCCCTTTTTGAAAGTAGCAGTGTAAGACTTGTGAACCCACTGAAACTTGTTTATGTGCTTTGGTGTCTTTACCCACAGAAAGTAAAAGTACGTTGATTTAATCCCTTGTTCTCTATCACTCAGTTATTTTATTACAAGGAGACAGGATGATGACTGCAAATAACATTAAAATCTGACACAGCTCCTCTACTATTAATCAAAATACAAAATTCAGAATTAATGCTACTTGAAAAATCTACTAGTTGAGGCTAAAATTCCTTCTACCACATTCAGATTTCCATAATACTACACCAAATACAGATCACTCTAACCAGATAAATTGGGCCTCTATCCATAAAATGCTGAATAATTTAATTGACTAAGCCTAAAAAAAAAAAAAACTGATTAGCAGAAGAAGATGAGAAAATACAATAAAATATGAAACAAACATCTGTATTCAAACTTCAAAACTTTTAAATAACAATATGTCTCTCAAGTTTCCAAGACCACATTGTGCCAGAGGCCTCAATGAGTCTTTGTCTACAACCAATTAAATTTCTCCAAAGGGGAAATTTATCATTAATCTTTAATTTACATTCTTGTGCATTTTTAAATAGAGCACTTCAAACTTTTCTTTATGGAGAAAATTTCCACGTTAATCCATATTCTCAATGTTTTAGGACTGGAAGAAGTACAAATTAAGGATCAGAATATTAGTTATGAAAGTGGGTTTTGTAATACAGATATAGTTTACTGACCACAAGTTAAAGTTACTGCCTTATACTATATACAGCATTAAACACATTTTCCACCTCTTTAATTTTATGCTAGTCTTATATAATTCTAAAATTATTAACTCATGTCTAAGTATTGTATTACCAAAAAACACAAGGAATATTAGGACAAACCATATGAAATTACTGTGTTTGATGAAGAAAAATGATTAAATATTGGCAATTCAAATATATGGTTCAACTTAATACTGAAATAAATTCTTCCAAGTATATATTCCTAGATTACAAAATATTTTCACCAAGGTTTCAGAACCCTTAGCCAGTACAAGATCCTCTCCATGCATTAAACATTTAACCCATTAAAAAAAAGCCTATTTGCTGGAAACAATTACTGGCTCCATTTTACAGATAAGGAGCCTAACATTTAGATCTTACATTAATGTGTCCAAGATCACACAGAAAAGATGTGATAGCAGTAGTCTGGATACAATCTGTCTGGCTCTAAGACCTGTGGTCTCAAACACCACAATAAAAACAGGGCAGATGGTAGTGTAGCTAGTTTTTCTATATTCTTTTTTCAAATGTGAATTTGTTTCAGTACAATTGATATATTAGGGAACAATTTGGGCATAATGCAAATTTCAGTTTGTTTATGCACGATTTCATCTGAGAAACACTAGGTAAATGTAGAATACTGCACACAGGTGAACCAAGCCATATCAAGGGATGAACCAAGGGATACATAAACCACATACACACCTCAAACCTCTATCACTACCTCTGATGTTATGACCTTCCTTCCAATTTCAGATAATCCTCCTTCCTTCACCATTTCACAATGGTTAACAAGCTGGAACACTTACCATGACAACTACCACAAGCAAACGTCAAGTATTTCTCAAGGTAAAGAGCCATATTTGTGATGGCAATATGTATTTCTTAACCATTTAATAAGCATAAAATTGCTCTATAAATGTTATGATATGTCTCTACCAGTTTTAGGTCTTACTGATGAACATTTTGAGTATGTGTTGCTAACTCCATTTTCCCCATAAACCCTGTGATTTTTATTGGCTCATCTTGTACAATGCAGTGATTCTTAGGAACATACATGTCCCATTATAACAAAACCAACAGCATCCTATTTCATAAATAGGGAAATTAAAAGGTACTTCCTCCATTTCACTTACCTGTAAAGCATGGAACAAGGTTTTAAAATTGGGTCTTCTAATTACAAATGCAGAATTATTTCTACTGCATCTCAATATTTTTACCTGAGGAGTAATATAGCTCAACTGACATATTCAGATCAGAATTGGGTTTTTTTAAGCTGCATTTATAGCATCCTCTAATATCTTCTTACCTTGTCCATAAATTAGAATTCATATCTTGTTTAATTCTAGAAGCATAACATATTTTTAGCCTAAGAATAAGGACTGGTGTATGTAAAATATATTTTTAAATTTCTTTTACTAGTTTTTTGAGAATAACTCAAAATGCCCATTTTAATTAAATTGTCTATTTTATTTTATTTGTTTTAATAGACAGGATCGCTGGTTTTAGAAATCAGTTATCATATATTTGGCTGGTATCTTGAGAAGCTGGCATATACAATAAAGTGTCTAAATTCATTTTTGAATGTTTGACTTGATAGTTTTCTATCCCCGCCTCTGCTTCCCATACTCTTGCCTCACTTCTGGGCAAGCCAGTCAGAAAGCCCAGGTGCTCCCGCCTTTGACAACTGTTCAAACTATACAAGCCCCAGTCCAAACGTGGGAAGCCTCACCCGTCAAACCACGTCCTAACCACAAAAAAGCTAAAGCCTATCTCTTCCTGGCTCTTATTAGTCATTTTCTGACCTGCTTGGAAACCTTCCCGTGTCTCCCCAGAAAGCTTCCCCAGATGAGTAATAAATCTCTTCATACCCTATTGGTGTGTTTGTGGCATCACCAGACTCAACATCCAGACCAATTTGGCGCGGCAGGGTCTCCACCCACCTCTCTAGGGTTACAACAGCATAAAACCATTCTAGGACTATTCTAATACTGAACCCTCTCTTAGCCAAACAAAAATATTTCTCATCTCTTTGGAATATTTCTCAGAACCACTTCACTGCTGGGTATAGAAGCATGGCCTGAATGCCATACACTGTACTTTGGTGTAATAGAGAAAAGGGAGAGATGTTGGCCAGAGATGGAAAGATATTTATACAGAAGAAAGTGAAAAACTGCAAATGGATGACAAAAATGACACCCTAACCTAATTAATGTATCAATGTTCTGATCTTAAGAAAATAAATAAGTCAACCCTTATTATATTTTATAGCCCCTATAAAACAAAAGCTTAAATTAGGATATTAAGAAAATACACCATTAAGTGGTTTTATGTCTACCAGATAAAGATAACCCACAAAGAAAAAATAAAACCTAGCCCTCACAACTACTGTGAATTTATAGGTACATGCAACATGACTAGAACTCGAGGAGATACCCATGTATGAATGTACATGTGTGATTAGCAAGAGAGGAGCATTCCTCAAATGAGCAGGAGAATACATTGTACATACATGTGCCCTTTACATCCAGATTTACAGAAAAATGCTAATTTACACAAGGCATCTGCATTTCAAAAAGAATTAAAAGAAAGAAAAATAAAATAAGTCTTTTGGGAACTTAGGATGGGCTAATTGAAAACAAGGCATCAATTTAGAGATGTGACGTGTACATCAGAAGAATAGCTTGCGATTTGAGCAGGAGAACGTGGCAGTCAGAGTCATTAGGAAGTTCATGAGGCATGTGTCAGGTTATGGTCGAAAAAGAACTGGGTTTCCCTGGTGGCACAGTGGTTGAGAATCTGCCTGCTAATGCAGGGGACACGGGTTCGAGCCCTGATCTGGGAGGATCCCACATGCTGCGGAGCAACTGGGCCCATGAGCCACAACTACTGAGCCTGTGCGTCTGGAGCCTGTGCTCCGCAACAATTGAGGCCGCAATAGTGAGAGGCCCACGCACCGCGATGAAGAGTGACCCCCGCTTGCCACAACTAGAGAAAGCCCTCGCACAGAAACAAAGACCCAACACAGCCTAAATAAATAAATAAACTCCTACCCCCAACATCTTAAAAAAAAAAAAAAAAAAAGAACTGACTATTGACAGACTGAGACATGGAAATTTTTACCCTCAGAAGAATAAAAGAAAGCCCTGTTATTTTTCCAGAGATCAAAAATCGTTCCAAAGCTCAAGTATAGACTCCAAAGATTGTCTGATATATATGTATACGTATACACACGCACACATGAAAGTGGAACAAAAATGAAAAAAAGTAAAGGAAATGAAACAAGAGAGCTGCCATAAATCAACATTCAGTTGCTCTAAGATAACTGATCAATGCAAGCTTGTGTACCTAACCTGTTTTTAATTTATTCCTTCCTAGTCCATCCCAATGCAGTATGAGTGATGATACACTTGAAATGATAACATATGTGTTAAGCTGAGGTAGGTATGTTTTCTCTGAGTATTAGGGCTATAAGAAGGGAGAGAATAGAGAAAGCTGGTACAAAAAAATGTCTTAAATCTTAGGGTGACTACTTTTCCTTCAGTACTAATACAAAAATGAAGTTCTAAATGTCAGCTGCTAGATTCAAGTTTAAAAATCACAAATATTGTATGAGTATTCAAAGCTAGGGAAATATATTTTTCTGAGGCAAGTTATCTCCTGGTTTTAAACATATGTTCTCATAGATGATTTCTTAGAAATACATTTTAGTATTATATTTGTTTATTATACTTTAGAACTGAATACCATCGAATTGAATAAAATCTAGTTTAACGTACCTATGACTAAACCTATGGTCTATACACAAGGTTATTAATCACTGTCCTTACAGGGCAGGCATGTTGCAATTATTAGTAAGCCCTTCGAAAATGGGAAAGTAAAGACAGACCACTGACGTATTTCAGAAACCCTCTCCAGTACCAAACACTTGAACAAAATACTTCCTCATTCCTGGTGCCAGTACTATGTGGAATTCTTTCCCCTTAGAATAGTGTGATTGGTAGTTAGGATGTCTGAGGGTCAAGGGTTTGGACAGAATATTGACCCCTCTGAGTAGTTTCCAACATTGCTTCTCTTTCAAGAAAACCTTGTGTTGGGAAGTAAGCACCCCTACCCCCACAGTTAATCTCCTTGATAAATTCCCTTATGCCCACAGTAGAGAAAGGGAAAAAAACAGGTGATAGCTTTTAAAATTAATTAAATACAAATGTATACTCTGTTCAGGATTTGAGGCCATCTAAATAACTGTCTCTAACACCAATCAAATACTACAAACCATCCCTCCCCTCAAATTTTTCCATCCAGTGTTGTCCTTTTCAGAAACTCAATTCCTTGCCAATTGATGAATATTTCTTACAACAGAACTTTTTAACTTTGTTTCATTTCAGAGTAAACTATTCAGAAAGATGCGTGTTCCATCTTTTGAAAATATTTGGAACAGATAAAAGCTTCAGTTGGACCTGGAAAGGCAAAAAAGAATGTGTAAGATGATGTAATATTTTCTTGTTCATTTGTTTTTATCAAGAATAATTTATTCTTTGTTTTGCAACAGGGAAAGATCACAAAAGTGGTCCCCTTTTTCTGAAAATGTAGGGTATAAGCTGTTTGCCAGTTGTTTAAGTTAGAACTTGATAGGAAGGAAGTGAACCTGTATCTAGGGGCTTATTTGATATCTCCACATGGTTGTCTTTAAATCACCTTTGTATGGGAAAAATATGGAATACTTTCAAATTAATTTAAGAGATTATTAGGTATCTTCAATAGAAAATTAGGTATTGTGTGATGCATCTTTCTAATGTACCTTTCATTGTCTCTGAGCTTTACCACTTTGTAAAATGTGGATAAATGATAGAACTGCAAATTATTCTTGTCCCTAGACATGCAAATGAATTTTGTCTCGTCAAGTGCAACTGATTTCTCTTCTCCTCTATAAAAGATGCATGCGTTGCATCTACTAAGCAAGTTCATTTCAGCAGTCCTAATTGCTTCTATATGTGTCTACTCTTTTGGATGTCCCTTTGAACTGGTTGTAACATCTTACTGGTTCCCTCATTAATTAATGATTTAAATAGACTGACACATGCTTATTTCATATTTGTATGAGAGTCATGACTTTACCTTTTTTTTAAAAAAAATACCTTTGAACACCTCATATTTGCATCAAGTCTGTTCCTGGTCTTCTTCCACTGCTCCCTCTATCAGAAGCATTACTATACATTGTTTCATTAATATATGAAGTCAGGAACTTCAGGGTCATCTTCAGCATTTTCTTTCCATTCTCCTCTATTCTCCCTACTTTGTATCAAATCTATTTCCAAGTCTTGTTTACAGGTGCTCCTATTCGAATACATCAGATCCTAATGGACAGTGTATCCAGGTTTTTGGTAGTGTGAATGCATTTGTCATGACATTCCATACTGAATTTTGTCATTTATACTTTCTCTGCACAATTTAAAAACTTTTCAATGAGCAATATTTCACAAAGACAGCCTCACATTCAATTTCCATGTCCCATATATTCTACTTTCCAAACATCTCTTCATTTCTCTACTTTGTTTCTTTTCCACCATTACTCTAGCTGCAGTATGGATAGAAAGTTGATTTGGACAACTCTGGAAGGAGGTTTGTCAGTTAACAAGAAGTTATTGTTAAGTTTAAAGAAGATGGGCATGGCATGGTGTGGTATAGATTACCATGATATAAGTTCATACGTGTTGCAGGGCTCTTGTCTCCACTCTCTATTAGAATGCCATGTGTTTGTGCAGAAGTGCTCGTGAGGCAGTGAAAAAAGAATGAGTAAATCATTTGGCACTGGCTGGAAGAGAACAATTTACTAATCCATCAGTTTATGGAGCTCATGGATATCAGAACAAAAGCCAGGTGCCTGAGTGTACTTAGTATCACTGTATACTGACACAAATATCCTTTATTTGATTACTTTGACAGAAACCAGCCCAACCTATACTTAGAAAACAGGATTGCTATCTACGTTTGGCTGTGTTCTGAGGAGTAACTGAGTACATTACCTTCTGGGAAGAACAACTAGGGACCTTTAATGACAGTATTGCTTCAAACACACATACAACTTTATTGTGGATCTTTTTGAAATGGGAAACTAATTTTTAAAAGATTGCATTAATTTGCTCTTAATGCAAATCCACATTTTAGTTACTCTGCATTTTATTCAAAAATAATTTCCAATAGTTCTCTGCTGCTAAAGTCTCAGACTTTTCAACAGCAAATTCATCAGAACTTTCAATCTTATATTTTTAGTCTCAGGAAAAAGGAGAGGAAACAAGAAAGAATGGAAGAGGGGACACTGAGATTGTAATGCACTTATACCTTATATCAATACATATGAGAGTCCATTTTGGCTCACAAACCTAGTCATGAAGTCCCTGTTATTCTTTTAAAATAGGATTTAAAAATGTATTGGTGAGGGCTTCCCTGCTGGCGCAGTGGTTGAGAGTCTGCCTGCTAAAGCAGGGGACACGGATTCATGCCGTGGTCTGGGAAGATCCCACATGCCGTGGAGCGGCTGGGCCCGTGAGCCATGGCCGCTGAGCCTGCGCGTCCGGAGCCTGTGCTCCGCAACGGGAGAGGCCACAACAGTGAGAGGCCTGCGTACCGCAAAAAACAAACAAACAAAAAAATGTATTGGTGAGTTTTGTTTTTGTTTTGTGTTTTGGAAGAAACATACAAAAACCAAATCACCCCTTACTCAGGGTTAGAAAAAACTGAGGTTTCTAAGCTGGCTAAATTTATGAATACTCTTAATAATATCAATAATTGTTATCTGAAGGGAGCTACCAATCCAGTAGCGTATAGGTAGTTGAATGAATCAAGGGGCCTTGAAAACATATTCCTTTAAATAGACATGCACTGGAATTTGCACATTCATGGAAGAGGTAGTCCATAATTAGGTGCGAATGATTTTTCCCAATCATTCTTCATCTTTTGTTTCTGATTTTGAATAAGAAAGCTGCACATATTATGAATATGAAAATGAAAAATTTCCTAGCAAAAGCATCAAGTGGAGAGGAATTACAAAATTACAGCTATAACTTTTTTGGCTGATTGAGAATGGCAAGGTAGCAAATTAACAGCTTTTGGCTGTTCTGTTGTCAGTAAGTATTTTAAAGCAGAACTTTCACTTCTGGTTGTACTAGTCCTTCCTTCCACAAGGGACTCCAAGCAAGGGGGGAAGTGGCAACTAAAATCCAATCCATGTTGTGTTTGCTAAGTCATGAATCCTGGTGAATGAATGTGTCCCTCTAAGCAAGGGATATTTTTTTCTTTAATTTGTGCAAAGTCTACCAGTGTCCCTGTTTAAAGCTTAGAGCTATGCCCTAAGGAGCCATTCTGACATACTGGAAAATAGATCCAGTTTAATGGACAGTCCCTCAGAAGACGACTCTGAGGAAAGACTCAAGATGAGCTTATGCTCCTTTAGTGCCAGATTGCTTTCAGTAATGTTTAAATTCAATTAGGCTATTTAAACTTTAACATGGCACAGATTTTTAACTATCTATAGGATTTGTGTTTCTTTAAATCCTGCTTTCAGGATCATTTCATTATTTGTACTTACTAATAAATCATTAAGTAATCACGTTTTAATTTTGATCAAAAATCATGTGGAGAGCTGTGCACATAGCTGCACTCTTTTAGTTTACGTTGCCTGTGAAATTACTGACATTTTGACTAATGTATCAAAAATGAGGTACCAGTCTCTTTGCCTACTGTATCAGTACAGTAGGAATATTAAGCTGATGGTGAAAATTGAAATCTATGCTATGGTAGCAATATCAGAAATACATAAGATATCACAAGCTCTAATAATTACTTCCTTTGCTTGAAAATCTAACAAATTTCAAGCCTTAAAAACAAAATGAAAATATGAACGTTGTACTTTCCAACAATGTAAAGGAATAAAGAATATTGAAAAATAATATGAAATTACACAAATGTTTGTTTTGCGTGTGTGTGCACACATGTGCCTGTTCCTTGACTGATTAAGAACACGGTTTGTGTGCATGTTAAGAATTAGAGGTGGTTTTCAGGACATATTTTAATGTTTTTCTCTCTTGGAGGCTGCAGTCAGTTAAAGCAAGCAGATTCAGCAGGACCAGCTTTCATTTTTCTTTCTGCATAAGCTTTCTTGAGTCCAAGAGTGCCTTGCTACATAGAAGTCATATGTTAGACATTATTTCATGTTGTAGAAGTGTATTATTTCAGCTACTTATTGGGCTGACTTTATACAGGACCTGGAGCAAGGGAAGCTCCAATGCATGACCGGCTGTTGGCAAAACTGCAAATTTGGGTGAAGCTTGTTTTTACCTTGACATTCTTCCGTTTCAGTATCTGTCCTTTCTTCCTTCCTCTAACCCTAAGCCAGCCCTCATAGCCAGTTGATACATCATCTCAGGCCTTTGTAGCAATGTCATACTGTTCTCAACCCTCCAAATCTTCTCATCTAGGCCTGCTAATGCCGTGCTACTTGGCACAGACAGGTGTCTGCCTGACCGTTCATCTCTGTAAGACCCAAGATATCCCTTTGCTAAACTGATAAAATAATCCTTGCTAGTGCCCATCAGCAAAATATGTCTATGATAATAGCATGTATTTTAATAGGTCCTTATAGAAACAATATTTTTCTTCTACTAAATAATTATGTTGGGATTTTTTCTGTGTGAGGAAGAAATTTTTTGAGTTTCTAAGATCAGACAGCATAATTGACCAGCTACATAATTAGAGTCAATTTTAGAAGTGAAACAGTCATCTGGAAGTCAAAGGACTTGGCTTGTAGTCGCAGCTCCAGCACTACGCACCTGTCAGATCTTGGAAAGACACTCAACTTCTCTGATGTTCACTCTTCTCATTTCTAATCTACCGGAAAGTTGGACCTGGTGATTTTTTAAATACCTGGATATTTTTTAAATAGCAGTTCTGATGTGTTTCTTTGTAAGTCTGTAACTTACAAAATTGAATGTAGACCATACAATCATTTCAGGCCATTCAGTTCAATTCAAGAGTCAAGGGATCACATGCTCAAATCTCATTCTTTAGGCAGAGTATCATGAAATACATGTTTAAATGAATCAAAACAAAGCACAGAAATGTTTGAATGTCCTTCAGACTTGCACAGCTATTAAGTTTTGAATGGTGAATAGGACTTGAGTTTTCTGATTTCTAATTCAACCAAGGTTAAAGTGAAATCTGGGACAGATTTCCAGAGATGATTTCTCATTCTCTGCAAGAATTAACACATGTTCCTGCTTAATGATTTGTTAATGCCAAATCTTTCCACTATAAAGAACATTTAGTAGTGCTTACTATACTGTAAGCAGTTGGCCATAGTGCTTGTGGAGTGTATTGTGGCTGCTCTTACCAGCATGGTCTGGCACTCAGACTCTTAACAGATTCAGTATTTGCCTGCACTAATTACAAAGAATTTTGTGCCCACAGAACATAACTTGCTTATCACTTCTATTCTGTTTACAGTGGTTGAGGTCAAGATTAGAAGGAAGATGGGAGGGAGAGGGATGGGAGGAGGGAGACACGGAGAGAGAGCGAGAGAGCGAGAGAGAGCGAGAGCGAGAGCGAGAGAGAGAGCGAGAGAGAGAGACTGTCTCCAGGTGAATACTAAGGGGAGAAATGAGCTTAATAAGGAATAAACAGTAATTAAAAAAAAAAATTGAACCTGATCATTTCACAGGTGAAATGGATAACAACACCACAGAATTATTCCTTACATTTGTCCAAATGGGAAACTGCTTCTTCACCAATTCCGTGAAGAACTGTGAATGTCAAGATTCATGTAAAAAGTCATAAGAATGGAGACAATACCTCTTTGTTTTTGTTGAGGGACTGGAAGCATCTGGCATATTAAGCATATTCTTCATATTGTGTTCCATTATTTTCATCCTTTCAGACAAAGATCTTATCTCCAATATTCAACATATTGATATTGGGTTTTGTTCCCCTTTATTACCATTTCCTTCCCACCTCATCAGCGACTATACCAATATAAATACTGATATCTAATGTTGGTATGTGATCTTGTAAAAATGTGATTATTTTGTTTGAATATACAGGAAATGTACTTAAGTGGTATTATGTTATATATCATTCTATTTATTAATATAACCATGATTATTATTTTATACAAAACAATATTTCTGGATCTATATATTGTTATATGTTTATCAGGTCTATCATCCTCTGATTGTGGCATGGTGTGCCTCTGCCACATATTGTCCCCCCACTTTTCCAGGGATGGGCACCCGGATTGCCTCCATCTCTGGACCACCATGAACAGCACTGCAATTCACATAACTATATGTGTCCCTTATAGACCGTGGGGTAGTTTCTTTGGGGTAGAAAGCCAGAGCAGAATTGCTGCTTGATGGAGTATTCATCTCTTTACTTAGGCTACACCAACCCCATCAACAGGGTATGAAGATTCTTCAGCCCATGTTTCCAACCACACTTGTCATTATCCACCTTTCTGATTATAGCCAGTCCAGAAGGTTTAAATCGATCTATCCTTATCCTTATCTTCATCTGCATTACTCTGAACAAATTTGAACATTTCTTTATATGCTTGTTTGCCTTTTGAATTTTATTTTTAAAAATTTAACTTGTTGATTTTGTAAATATACTGTGCCTCTTCTAGTCATTAGTTTCTTGTTGGTTTTAGATGTTTCAAATATCTTTCCCAATATATTATTTTCTTTTAAATTTGACCATTGTGTATTTAATATTCCCTTAATATATCGATTTATACATGATGGCTACATTTTTAGAAAGAAATTGGAATAGTTTATATATGAACAATGTATCCTCCTGGGGGAAATTTGACAGAGAGGCTGACCAGTTGTGTTAGACCTAACGTTATTAAAACATGTAAGGTAGCTGGAGGAGCCCAGACAACCCCCTCCTGTCAAGAAAAGGTAGTGATCATAAGACCTTAATTTGGGGTATAATTAATCAAGTTTTTCCTTAGTGTTTTTGACTAATTTGAAGACATTCTCCTACATTTTTTGTGTTATATATAAAAATTTTAAATAACAAAATTTTGTATGACATTTTTATTTTATAACTTTATAGTTATACATGTATAACAAATGTATGTTTTGGTTTCTTCCTCTGAAATTCTATATCTTTGTCCTCTCAGGACTAATACAGTGTGCTCCCAGTATGTCCCTGCAAATATATTCAATTTGCTAGTAAAAATCCAGGGCACATGAACAAAAACACCTTTGAGTATTTACATGCTACAAATTCTCAATTTGTCTGACTGGGTCTTAGCAGCTCCTAAACATGGTGTCATTGACATCAACTTAAAATTACATGTTGTCAGAGGATATTGTGTTCGCTCTAAGCACCTTTTCAACATCGCCTCTACTAGATGGGAGTCTCTCAGGCAACTTCATTTCTGAGTTGTTTTTTCAGTCACTTATGTTCATATGCAAGGGAAGTGAATTTATTGAATTATTCAAGAGAACAACAGAGAAAGAACATGATTTAGGCATATGTCACTATCCTTTGTTTAGAAAAAAGTGGTGAAGATCATCTCAGTGTCAAAGGGATTAAGAGGACAGGTAACAGGGGAGAGGATTATCTCATTCTCCTTTCCAACTGGGCTGGGTTCACCTTATCAACCCAGCATCAGTGGCAGCAGGAGAAATTTTATAGGCTGTTTCTCTTCACTATTTATAGAGGTGTGGTGCCTGGAGCATTTCATGATCATTTTTATTTGCACCAGTCAACCCTCATTACCCTACTTTCCTAGGACAATAGAATTATAAAATCACTATGTCAGTCTGCCGTATCCTTTTCCACTAATAACTTTTGATCCCAGAGGCTAATTTCAGCCAGAACTGGCAGAGTGGCAAAGAGCTTATCAGTTCTGTAAAAAACAAAGTCACTCATAGGAAAGTATGGCAGCCTGCACACCTCGACCCATGAATGGACCTAATAGGGTAGGCTTAGCTAAAAAGCCTGAAGTGTGCAAACTGATTACGCACAAATTTGCTGGGTGAGCTTGAAAATAACCTAATTTCAGCAAAGAGTGTTCAATTGAAATCATCTGTTTGAAATATATTTAATAAAATCCAGATCCCAGAGCCTATTCACATAATAACCCAAAAGTATTATTAACAAATATAAAAGTCTTTTTTAGCATATTTTGTAACCTATTTCAGTTTTCTCATTACCTCTAATCATATACTGCTGTATTTTTAAAATTATCACTACAATGTAAAAAAGAAAAGATGTATAAAATCATCATTTATTGTTACTTTTATCTATTTCAGAAACTACTAATTTTAAAAATCAATGGCAAATACTAATTTCCCTCCTAATGGCTTTTTTTCCCCACATGTATTAACTTCCTTTTCCACTATATTTTCTTAAAAAATATTTTTTTCTTTTATTACTATGAGTCTATAAATACTCTGTTTGACAAGCTTTGTCATGCTTTCTTGTTTTTCTGAAATTTATTGTGATCAGTCCTCTTCAACTAATCCTGAATTCTTTTTTAATATATAGTCCCAAATTTCTGATATTTCTGTGTCCATTGCTGGTTTGCTTTTGTCATTGGATTTTGGGAAATTTATATTTTCCCACCCAATAACCAGGTGTAATCAAACAATAATTTTCTATGTAAAACATGGTATTTTAACTAAGTCCCCACAAAAACAAAAACACAAAACAGTAATTTTAAGAACTTACAGTGCTAAGGACACTTAAGTGTTGTCTTCTTATTTGGTTTATACTTGACTTTATGAATATACTTGCTCTTATTGTACTTTTTGTTTATGAAACGGGAGACTTTGAGTCAGGGCCTATAGGGAACCACCTCTCCATTTGCCTAATATACATATATATATACTGAAATGTTATGGAGACTGACATATTATTAAGAAGGAATTGGGCTAATGTACATGTTACACATATAAGCAAACGTTCTCGTAGGGGAAATTAATGGAAACATTGTCCAGCTGAGTTAGAGTTTCAAAGTTATTTATTAAAGCATGTCAGTTGGAGGAATAGCCTCTATCAGAGCCAAGTGCCAAGAAAAGGTCAGGAAACTGCTGAAACAGAATTCAACAAGAGAACAGGAGGGGGCGCCTTCTCCACAAAGATGGGGTCAGGATGGAACTGGAGTTCTGGATCAGCAGTACCCTTGAGATTCAAACTCTTCATGACCCAAGCTTCCTGACCTTGCAGGAGTATGTCTTTGGGGAATGATTGTGTTGTATAACTGACATCAATTTTATAAATAAGCCACGGAGAGAAGTATCATTCCTTGCGCATGAAGACCTTCTACATCTCCATTAAAGCATCAGTCTCAGGAGTGATGGTAGTACCAAAATGAGAGGCACAGAGTCACAGAAGTTTGCTCTCCAAGCGTCCACCAGGTAGTATCACTGAGCTATGCACTGACTGGTAGCAAGAGATAGGACCACCTCTTAGAAATGATCAGGGTTTTTTGTTTACTTGTTCTGATTTTTATTTTGTAACTCTAGATCTTCTCTGCTAGTAGAAATGGTAGTATATCATCAGCTTTAGAACTGTTTGCAGCTTGGGCAGAGGTGATATGTTTCTTCAAATTTCACTGGCTAGACTAGAATAGCCAGGAATGCTTTTTGGATATATGCAAACATTCTTTAGAATGCATTTTTGCTCCTTCTTTTTCTCCCACCTTCCCTCCCTCCCTTCCTTCCCTTTGGTTTGAGATTTTTCTTTGCCTTTTTTTTTTTTAATCCTCGTGGAGGCAGTCTAAATTAGCTTGCAATATTTTCATAATTTTTGAACTTTTGCTACATATATTTGATTCTTCAACTATATAGCATTATTTTGTGTTTGAAAGTTTAAATAATGTACTAACATTTTACTAAACCTTTATCAACTAACTTATTTTAGTCAACATTGTGATTTTTTATACATTCCTCAGTGTTGAGATATTTATATGTAGTTAGAAGAATTAAATGATTTTTTTTCACTATCAAAAGCAATGCTGCCATGAACTTTTTTGTACATATTTCCTTATACCCAGTGTCAGAGAGTTTCTCCAAGGTAGATATGTAGGAGTGGAGCTGCTTCGCCAAGAATATAGACGGGAGTCTTCAAATTCCTTTGTATTGCTGAATTGTTTTTTAAAGTGATCTTAATAACTTAGACTCCCATTTTTAAAATGTTACTGCACTGTAAACACTCTTCTGATTTCAGATATCTTATTGTTTTAATTAGTAGAGATAGCAATGTACTCCAGTATTCATTGGCCATTCAGTTTTCTTTTCTAGCTTATCTGTTCATATTTTCTCTTTTTTAAAATCAGGTTTCAGCCTTTTAAAATTGAATATATATATATATATAAAATTAGGGCTGGTCCTATTCTGAGGGTAGGTCACAAGAAGTTTTTTTTAGCTTTTACCTTGGTCTCTTGAAAGATGCTTCTTCTTGGAGCCCTGAGCTGCTTCCATGCAAGAATTTGAACAACCCTGAGACTGCCATGTGGGAAACCATGGAAAGAGACTGCATGAATATGTCTTAAAATTACATCAAGAAAGATGCCCATGGAACGTAGAGTAGGAACAAGTCATCCCTGTCAAGTATTGCCCATAGTGTAAATTAGTGTGCAAAAATGAATGATTTTTGTTGTTTTAAACCATTTTGTTTTGGGGTGGTTTACTGAATGGCAATGTATAAATGAAACTATCTATCTACCTATCCAACATCTATCATCCATGTAGCTATCTATCTATTTCTATAAGCTCATATACATTCATGCTTTGTATATAATTTTATCATTTATATGAATGCAAATTTCTCATATATTATACCATTTTTTCACATTTTGTTTTTCTTCAAGCCTCACATAATGTTTTCATTTTAGACAAATTTATTATTTTCCTTTACGGTTTTTGCTTTTATGTTTTTTAGAAATTAATTTTTTCTTATTCTACTGATATAGAGATATTTGTCTATATTCTCTTATAAAATTTGCACTTTTATTATTTTACTTTTTACCTTTAGTCATTAAAACCTATGAAAATTATTTTTGTGTATAGTGTGATACCGGGATCTAAGTTGATCTTTTCTCATTTGGATAACTAATTTTCCCAGAATCTGCATTGGTTATCTACATTTCTTTCATGATTTGTATTGTCACATTTTCTATTACTTCTTACATTATATCTGAAACTGTTTCTGGGTTCCTAATTTTATTTTATTGGTTGCCAAAACCACACTATTGTAAATGTCTTCGGCATTCTGTTAATAGACTCCTTATATCTGGTAGTTACCTTCTCAGTTAGTTCTTGGTTCTATTAGTGATCTTCCTATATATTTTTTTCGTGACTACTTGAGCTCTTTCTCTTGCACTATGAAATTAGACAGTTAGTCAACATCTGTGAAAAAAAACTGTTCAAATTTTTATTAGAATTCCCCTATAATTATAATGATGGAGATGAATTACATAAGATGTGTCTTCCAACCTATGAAGTTTTTTTGTTTATATGGATCTTCAGAACAGGGATATTTCAAAATCGAAGTTGGGGGAAGATTTTATTTAGTGGTGAAGCTGCATGACAGGTATCATAAAAGGCAATCCAGCACTGGATGGCAAGTTGGACTGCATAACCTTCAAAGTCCCATCTAATTTTAAAGTTCTAGTTAGTAAAACAAGTTATGCAGACTAATGTTTGAATATTATTTCTGACTGTGAAACTAGGAAAATTGTTGAGCCTTCCTGAGCTCCTTTTATTAGCTCTAAATAGGGGTTGATCATATTATTTCAAAATATGCTTGGAAGAATTAACCTAACACAGTACTTGTTTTTCTGCCACTCAACACATTTAGTTTCCTTTTCTATCTCTGAAGTAATTTGCAGTGTCTTCAGAGACTAAGGCACTCTTTGTAAAGTAATAATGGTCACAAAATTATAAATGATAACCTTAAATTTATATGATAAATTATCAGAATCAAATCTCAAACTTTACATTAAAATACATATGGTTTCTGAAAACTCAAGAATAGATTAGTTCAAACTATTGCACGGGCATGCTTTTTGAGTGCTGAGGAGAACTTATTTCTAAGTCCATATCGGACTATTCTTACAGAGCTCTTGCCAGAGTTCTATAGGCAGAATCACTCTCTAGCAATATATTCCCCCAAATAAAAAATAAACAAACAGTTTTTAAAACCACCATCATGAATATTATAAACCTTTGGTAATTTATCTGCTTTAAGTGCATCAAGCTTTTCACCTTTGCCAAAGCCATATTCTTTACTCCTTTTCTCACACTCTTTTTCTGAATCTATTTTTTTTTTTTTAGAAAAAGGAGAAAGATTAGTATTACACCAAAATTGCAAACACATTTTCCAGCCACTCCCAATCTGCAGGTTCTTTTATTATGTTAAATATTAATGAACTGATTATTACTGGCATACAAAATCCGAAATAAAATTGAATACTTGTTTGCCTTTTAATACTTTTCATTCTTAAATTCTCTCCTCTTCTTTACACTCCTTCTGACTACCTATTTTTCTTTTTCCCTCTAAAATGTGCTTTCTATCCCCAAATTCATTCTCTCTCTCTATGCAGACACACACAGAGAAAAATTTGCAAGAATGACATAAGTCCTGATTGTAGTTATGTGGGATTTACAGGGAAAACAAATCAAACTTGTCTTTTCTACAGATGAGCTCACACTCTTCCTTTTTCCCCACTGAAAATAAAAAGTCAGGGAAGAAATCCAAATCAGAACCTTTATCCCAATGCCAGTAATTTGTTTCCAGCTTTTCTGCTTCTCCAAAAAATCTCTTCCTGAAACTTCTCACCATTGCATCCTACTCAGAAAACAAAACAAAATGCACAGAACTAGAAACTTAAGAAGAAAGAACAAAGCTAGGTAGTTCAAACCTTTGACAAATTGCTATCAAAATATTGTATTTTGTTTTAAGTTCATCGTTCTCTTTTTTATTGCAAATAAAGATGGGGTAGGAATCGTGCCACTTCCTGATGTAAAAGCTGTATATAAACTGTGTAAAAATCCTCAGTGGCTTCTTATTAAATTTAAAATTCAGATTTTAATCCAAACTCCTCTCTATGAACTGTAAGACGCCCCCGCCAGATGTAATTGGACATTTCCTGTCACCTTTCCACTAACTCCATGACCAGCACAAAAGCCTCTTTTGTCTCCTTGAACACACTTTACTCTGTTCCTGCCTCAAGGCCACTTGCTGTCACTCCTGTCTAGAGCACAGTGAACCCGGTACCCCTAGATCTTCCCAAGGCTGGCTCCCACATAACAACCCCTTAAATGTCCTCCTCATCTAAAAGTTCACTCCCATCCAGATGCTGTCACCTTCTTCTTTTCACTTTCTTCATAATATTTATCTTTACTTGAAATAACCTATTTAATTTTTTACTTGGTGTTTCTGTCTAGCCCAGTGGAATTTAAGTTCCTTGAGATTAGGACACTTGTTTTGTTCTCTTTACTCACAACACCTGGGTGAGTTCTATCATTGTATAGGTTTTTGATAAATATTTTTAGTTGTATGAATAAATGAATACCTACAAAGGTAGTATTTTAAAAATACACTATTTATAAAAGACACTAATAAATGAAATTTCTCATAGCTAAGTTACCTACTGTTCCCTCATATACAGGTTTATTTTAATAATCTGTTTCTTCCTGAAATGATTTGTCTACTGTATAAAAATTTGGTTAAAATGGAAGAAATTAAATTATTATCTTATTAATACTATTGTTACTGAGTAGGATTATGATGCAACTTTTAAAATTTTCTGTTGTGCATATATTAATAAGATTTATAAAAGAAAACCTTGGTATTATAACAATAATAAAAATACAACCTAAGAGAGAAAAAGAAGATAAGGAAAGCTGGAGAACAGGGAAACATGACTTGATGGTTGGTAGGGTAATAAGAAAGCTGTTCTGCATATCTTAACCAATGGACTTTTATTACAACTCCTGGTATATTCTCCAAATGTCACCTTCACCCTCAATGTCACATTTTCAAGTTGGTACTTTTCTAAGGCTTGACTCACAGGTCAGCAGGCCAGTGTTCGATCCCATCTTGGTATCAAAGGATTGTCCTTCTTCTTCTTCCCAATGGAAACTTAAGGCCTTTTAAGGTAAAAATCAGTTAATTTGATGAACAAATCCATACTAACTTGCTAATAAAAGATTCTTAAGGCAAAGCATTTTGTTCCAAGGTCCTTCCACTTGGGCTCACATTTTAAAAAGTGACATTCAGCAGGCTGTGTACTGCTTTGACTTATAAGTAGATGAATGTCTCTTACGGTGGGAATATAAAGACAGCCGGAAGGGAGAATTGTCTGTTTATTTTATCCTGGTGGAACTAGTGATTAGGGTATGCAGAGGCTCACAGGACCTTATGGTTTTCCTTTAAAATGATCTGCTATAGGCTGTACATTTATTCAGTTATCTAATAATTTGCTATCACTAATCTTCCTAGTCTTTCTGTGTGCTGTGAACAGAAGGATGAAGTCCATAAACCTGAGTAAAATTGCCCTTTACTTTAGGGACAAAATCATACAAACCTATAAACATTAGAAATGTTTAGAATATTTCTTGATCTTTCTCACTTACATTTGGCTTTCCATTAATCACAGTGCAGTTGCCACTGAACTGTGGTTTATTTATTTATTTATTCAGTCTCTATACTAGAGAGTTAATTATCTTGAGTCTCTATTATATATTTTCAAAGGGGTGAATCTAAATAAGTAATATTAGCTCCATTATATTTGATTTTAGTAAGGATCTGAAGTTCTTCCAGGTTCTCAAAGAATGTTGGCTATAATCTAAGTCCCCCAACAGATCAACATCTTTGGTATGATCTGATTTCTTGAAAACACTGGTGTACACAGGGAATCTTGAACATTTTGCACATGTCCTTGTTTTAGTGATATGACCCTAGGGAAATGGTGAGTCAGTTAACATTTATGGAGTCTAATGCTGATTTTAAGTTCTATTGTATCATTAAGTAAGAAAATTTCTAGTCCATTTTTAAAAATATATACTGCATGTAAACTGGTTATATACTGGTTATATACATGTATAGGTAGAAACACAAATGCCTAGTCACAGTATTTCTGCTCCTTGCAGGCTCTTAAATATGAGAAGATTTTGAAGACAGGGTTGAAAAAGATCTTTAGGAGTTCTGAGGCAGCTTGGTAGCAAACCTAGCGAAAGAAAGGGCATAGTGAGTATGGAAATGAGATAGCAAATTAGCCTGAAGAAGTAGAAAAGCAGGTAGATCAATGGCAAAGGACCTGGCTGGGAGAAGCTGGGAGTAGGGGCAATAAATAAAACTGATGTATACCCTTGAAGACCAGTGTGTGAATAAAAATGCATGTCATTTGTCCTGCCTAGGGGAGGAAAAGACCCATAGCCAGAAACAGGTCATTTGGCTAACAGGATTCTGGAGCGAGCCCAAGTCAACCTTCTGAGTGCCAAGCAGACATAGCTAATTAAAAATATATCATTTAGTAACAAGTGGGCTTACAACAGCAAATACAAAAGAAACCGAGTTATACATAATTGAATATGTAGTTTTATCTACCAGGCTGCTTCTTCCCAAAAAGATTGATGTAGTTACATGAAAAGACACAGTGAAAATACTGAATAGAAATCGGAATTAAAAATTGATGCCCCTGGTATATACAGAGGTTAAGTTTTTTTTCCGTTATAACAAGGAAGAATATCTACGCATCTCAAATGCAGCCCAGCTTACTATTCCAGACAACTGCAACTTGACTATTCGAAGGTGCTTGATTTCCAGCTCATGGATCCTAATTATTTCTCTTCTCTACTCAGGGTTAAATATACCTTAATGGATCTTAAATCTGCCTGACAAAGAGGCTGACTTAGAAACTCATCTTACCCATGACATACAATTATTAATTAATGAGTGTCAGCTGCATAAGGGGATTGCAGCTGATATGTGTAATAACGGAAAGTACTGCAGGCTGAATTATGCACTGTAGAACAGGAAAGAGTACATTTTATTAGAATCATCAAAATTTCCTGTTTCCAAACTAATTAATTTAACTCTTTCTGTTGTTTAAACAAATTGTATTTATGTCTTTCAGGTTACTGCAATTTCCTTCTAGCAAATAAAATGCCTGTGTCTTTTCATTAAGAGCAATAAGCTTCCTTCCTACAACAGTTAAATTCTGTTCTGGTATCACAGTTTAGCCTTTTTTGCTATTGGGTGGGGGTCAAGTAGAGTGTGCATTGTTAATCTTTGAAGCTTTAGTCAGTGTTGGCAGCACCAAGAAGCTAACAGAGAGAGAAATCTCCGTAGGCTCCCCCAATCCTCTCTCCCAACCAAAGAAAAATGCTTTGCGACAGAGTGACAATTAACCCTGCTTTTCCCCTTTTGGGACATTCTCTCCACCTGAACATACTCTGCTTATCTAATATTATCTGAGACTTTATTTGAGAATGTTCATCTCATGAGAGTATTCTTTTGAAGTTTGAGATCTTATTAAAGCAAAGGATGTCTGATGACCTTAGCTTCAACCAGCTGAACTATATCACAGACCAGATGTGCAGAATCTCCTGGGGAAAAGATCTGTTTAAAAACCAAAACAAAACAAAAATCACAATGCTTCAAGCTAACTATATTGACTTGTTTCCATTAGGGATATCACAATTTTTGGAATGCATTCTTTATAAGAATTTACAATGTAGGCCTCCTTGTCCAACCACTGGGCTAGGTAGACATACCAAATAAGATTTTCACACTTTTTTGATCTAGAGCTGCATGAGCTGTTTGTATATTTTGGAAATTAATCCTTTGTCAGTTGCTTCATTTGCAAGTATTTTCTTCCATTCTGAGGGCTGTCTTTTTGCCTTGTTTATGGTTTCCTTTCACTTATCTAACCATAAGTGAAGAACTTTGGTGAATATTCCAGGCATCCTGCAGGTTTCTTGAAGCAATAACTTCAGACAAGGGAGTGATTTTGTACATCTCAGTTCACAGCACGGAGAGGGAACTATATTCAAAATGAAATATGCTAATAATACATGTTTAAACAGGGATTTAACTTTAGGGTTGTAATTACTTGCAAAAAATAAAAGGTTTCACATATAACCCAATATTTGTATCAACTTAGATAGACTATATAAATAATTAATTCTAAAAACTACTTAATTCCTTGTATGAGGGATTATATTATCCTCTATTCTTTCCTTGACTTTGCTTTTTTACACACAAGGCCTTTAGTCAATAAGCCCTTCAATATTATCGAAATCTCTGGGAAAAAATTTCACACTTATTGCTTAATTATTGCTGTCCTTATTGTGGGAGGTGTGAAGAAAGTACACAGAAAGCAGGAGAAACTTATCACTTTAATGGTAAGAGGGCTTCATAAATATGTCTCTATCTTTGCTCATGTTAATTAAAATGTGTTGGTAGAATCAACTGAGGCAAAATGCTACAAATAATTTTCCCTGGAAATTCTTTTATTTTCTTTTCCTCTTTGCTCAAAAATAATAAGAGTTTAACTACTAAGTATATATAACTAAAGATTTTTTAGATATATTATCTGATGCGTAAATATGCATAGTTATGAGCCAATCAATGTAAGCAACAGGTTTATTATTTCTGAAAGTGTTTAATACTGATAATATTTTGAGCATGACTATTGTTGTATTGTTGGTAACACAGTACCTTGAACTTATATAGCTCTTTGAGTTAGTTTATCTTGTTAATAAGGATTTCAATGATTAACATTCATTCATTCACTCAAAAAAAACAAATGTTTCTTGAGTTCCTACTATGTGCCTGGCATTCTTCTAGGCAATGGAAATACAATAGTGGCAAAGCATAACAAGACAAGCAAAAGGAAAGAAAGAAAAGTAAGACAGCCAGAAAGAGGGAATTAAGTGAACTACAGTGTATTCATTAGAATGCCCTCTCTTAATATTGAATAGTTTTGCATAACCTAGATATTGACACTAACACAAAAAATTGACATATTTCACTTTTTTTTTTTTTTTTTTTTTGGCGGTACGCGGGCCTCTCACTGTTGTGGCCTCTCCCGTTGCGGAGCACAGGCTCCGGGCGCGCAGGCTCAACCGCCATGGCTCACGGGCCCAGCCGCTCTGCGGCATATGGGATCCTCCCGGACCGGGGCACGAACCCGTGTCCCCTGCATCGGCAGGCGGACTCTCAACCACTGCGTCACAAGGGAAGCCCCCATATTTCACATTTTAAAAGAATAAGTTAAGCATAACTTATGTTACATATATGTCACTGAATTAACAAACTGTATAAAACGTGTTAGAAAGCAAACATCACCAACATGGCACCTTGGTTTGGGATAGGAATAAACACATTACATTCTCATCAGTATAATTGTGCTTTGACTTGGAAATTGTAATAAACGTAAAATCTTAGTAAATTATAAATTAAACAATGAGTTAAGCTGTTATGGAAACCCATACAACCTGTTCTTAGCTTCAGAAATCAATACTTTGGAATTTTGAACGGAATAACTAAATATTGCATATTGATTTAAAATCAGGGCCTATTTTTGTAAGTTGGATTTTAACATATAAGCTTAAAGATAATGAAAGATAAAAAGTAGTTTGCCAAAAATAAGAAATTTTTCAAAGCAGTATTTCTAAAGTAGGGATTGTTCATGTTGCAAAAACCCTTTCCCTAGGGATTCCTGCCATATCACCCTCACAGCAGACCCCAAAGTGTGCTGTCTTTCATGAAGTATCCATTTGTTTGATCTATAAAGGACTAGCTCTTGTTTTCCTCCTCTCAACAACAGCAATAACACACACACACACACACACACACACACACACACACACACACATCTTTTCTTCTGAAGATACCTAGAGTTTCATTTAAATTGCTAATTGAAACCAACTTCAACTCTATTCCTTCAACACCACTTCTTTTTATAAGTATTTAAATTATCATATATAAAAGATAGAGAGACATGGGACAGATAGAAAGAACAGAGAAAGACAGAGAAAGTTAAAAGGAGAATTTTGAAGTGGGTACTTATGAACTCATTCCAATATTATGCGTTACCTTGACATAAGGGGTACCGGGAGGTCCTCAAATGGCTGAACTGCAAGTTATCCTCCCCTCTATGCTCCCATGGGAAAGAATCTCTACCCAAATAAATAATCTCTACTCAAATGGATCAAGTGCAGTTCCCACTTATCTCTAAGTAGCAAGTTTCAGTTCCCTGGCAGAATTAATGCAAATAAGCCAGTCACAACCTCCCACAGAAAATGAGGACAGTCCACTCTTCTGATACTACATAGCTTCTGGCTTTTCACTGTTTCCAAGTGCAACCTCCATGTGGTTCTGTATGGCATGAGGTGTCCTCCTTCCCTGGCCTGTGAGAACCTGTGACTAAAAAACTGCTGTTGTCAATCTAATCTGTCCCGTGCTGGATGTCCTGTGTTCAGGCAATCCTATAACCCTAGAATGAGAATCCCTCCCTCATCCACGGAGTAAACAGAAGGCAATGAAACACCACTGCACCATGATATACATAAGAACTTTAAATATAATAAAAACATATCCCCCAAAACCCAGGCTTGGATATTTGGAAACAACCCACTTAAAATCTCACATCACATACAAAATATATTAAGGAATTACATTTTTTAAAAAGACATGCATACAATTAGAAGAAAGTAATAACAAAATGTTCAAATTTCTTGAAGAGAGAAATTTTAAAGTGTAAGTGATTTCTATATATCAAAAAATGTACAAAACCAAATAGAAAAATAAATGCAGAGTGATAGAAGCAATAAAAAAAGAAAACAAGATTTAAATGTCTATGTGTCAGAAATCATAACAACTAGAACAAAATATTTGAACATTTGATAAATTTTGGAAAATATTTGAAAACGTATAATAGGTATATATAAAGATAGTTTGTTACACAATAAAGGAAAGACAAATGCCACATAGAAAAAGCAGAAAATCTATGTGAGCTTTTAAGTCACAATAAAAGAATTATATAAAAGAATTATAGTTGGTTTATAAATATATGTCTCTGTTTCATGAGTAATTAAGTTGAACATTTCCTCTAACAATGATTGCATTTTCCTGTGTCATTAGCAAAGATTTTAAAACTGAATATATTCATTTACTTGTGCGTCTAATGAGACAGACTATCTCCTAGTGAGACTATATATTGCTAAATCTTTATAGAAAGCAATTTATATGTATTAAACTTACATATGTTCATACCTTTTATCAATAAGAAACAAGAATAAAAATTATACACAGAGTTGGTTATCACAGCATAATTTATGAAAATGAAACAGTGGAAACAGTCTTATTTTCAAGAAGGGACTATTTGAAACCATGCTGAGATACACACAAATGATGGAAAACCATGCATCCATTAAAAGTTATGTTTCATGAATAACTTTGTAATGCAGTGACAGTGACATGTTATAATATGTTGTAAAAAATAAATTATAATGAACTTTGTATAAACATCATATTTTAACTATGATGGTGAAATACACTCCTAGATAGAACATAGTTAAGAAATTATCAAAATTCTAACAGTTGTTATCTCTAGATGGTACTTTTGAGATGCTTTTTATTACAATACATTGTTTTCATGTTGTGGTTTCTCCAGCAAACGTGTGTTATTATGTAGAAAAATCAATTTCATAACCAATGTCCTTTTTTTGAATTTAGAAAAAAAGTATAGCGTTGGGTCAAATGCTTCAGTAATTACCAAGTAATAGAAAATACAAGATACAACATTTACTTTGACAAAGATAAATTTGTTACATGAGAAGTGTAAGTTGGAAGTCAAGGTGCATAAATTATTCCAAGTTCCTAAGTAAAAAGTAAAGGGATTTGGGGGCTTGTTTTCTTAACTTTTGCTTTGATTTTTTTGTTTGTTTTTTTAGTTTTGGAGACTGGATAGTTGAATAAGTTTCTAGGGTAAATTAAAAGACCTAATGGAGGTCAAGATGGAGTACTAGGAAGGTGCCGTATTCGCATCTCCTCACAACTAGGGCACCTACCAGGCACTGGGGAGGAGTAAGGGGGGAAGAGAAGTCGAGGCTTGACGGGACAGGCGCCCCTGAGGGGCGGCTGGGGGAGGGGAAGGGATCCCACACCCAAAGGGGTAAATTGGGGAACCATTGGGAGGGCAGAGGATCAAAAGGGAGTGTGGCCAGGTTTCCCCTGCCCACTTGGGCCCCTAGGAGGACCTGCTGAGACCCCGGGCCTGATCCTCTGCCCACCGAGGTCCCCTCCAGCCATGCAGGTCCTGAGGGAACAAGAGGGAGGGAAGGGGGAGCAAAAGTAAAGGCCGGACCTCTGGAACCGGCACCCCTGAGGGGCGGCTGGGGGAGGGGAGGAGTTCCTACACCCAGTGGGACCCACCCACAGTTAGGGGTCCAGCAGCAATGGGGGAGACCCTGGGGGAGACAGTGGGGGAGGGGTGCAAAAGAACGGAAGGGAGTGGGGCCAGTGCTTTCCCTGTCCACTTAGGCACCAGGGAGCCTGTTTGGCTCCCTGGCCTAATCCTCTGCCCTAGGAGACTCCTCCTACTATGCAGAACCCAAGTCCCACCCATACACCCCCACCTAGGGCCCTACCTCTACACTCGGAGACCCCCTGCAACAAGCTGGGCCTAAACCTCACCCACACACCCTCACTCAGGGGCCTACCTCCAAACTCCGTACTCCACACTCCAGAGGCCCTCCTTTGGGTGTGCTGCCTCTTCCCTTCCATGCAGGTCCTAAGCAGAGTCCCCGCCCCACGCTTGAATGTTGCCCCGACTAGACCCCACCCCATGCTCATACATCACCCCCCACCGCCTAGGTCTTGCCCAACCCTGAACCCCACCCCTGCCTAAGTTCCACCCCTGCCTAAACTCCGTCCCCATAGCCAAGACTTTTTTTGTTTTTTCCTCTTTTAGATTGGGGTTCTGTTTTACCTTGTTGATTCATTGTTGTTGATTCTTTTATATCTTTCTCTTTCTTAACAAATCTTTTATTTTTCTAATTTTATTTTATTCTTTATACTTTGTTATTGTTCGCTCCTTCTGGCTTGTTCCCCCCTTCTTTTTCTTTTTTCCTATCTTGGTTGTGGTTTTATTTTACTTTGTTGTAGCTGTTTCACTTATAGTTTTATTTTTCCTAATATATTTTTTATCTTTCTAATTTTAGTTTGATTTTTCTTCTTTGATATAGTACTGCTCCTTTTTTTCTTCTTTTTTTTTCTCTGTGCCACGATGTTTGCAGGATCTTGGTTCCCAGGCCGGAGGTTGGGCCTGAGCTCCTGTGGTGCCAGCTTCAAGTCCAAACCGCTGGACTAACAGAGAACCTCAGACCCCAGGGATTATCAATTGGAGTGAGGCCTCCCAGAGGTCCTCATCTCAGCACCAAGACCCAGCTCTATCCAACTACTTGCAAACTCCAGTGCTGGATGTCTCAGGCCAAACAAACAGTAAGACAGGAATATAGCACCACCCATAGAATAAAAAATGAAATGACAAAAAAATGTTACAGATGAAGGAGCAAGGTAAAAGCCTACAAGACCAAATAAATGAAGACAAAATAGGCAACCTACCTGAAAAAGAATTCAGAGTAATGAGAGTAAAGATGATCCAAAATCTGGGAAACAGATGGATAAAATATAAGAAAAATTTAACAAGGTGCTAGAAGAACTAAAGAGCAAACCAACAGTGATGAACAACACAATTACTGAAATTAAAAATACTCTAGAAGGAATCAATAACAGAATTACTGAAACAGAAGAATGGATAAGTGAGCTGGAAGATAAAATGGTGGAAATAACTGCCAGGGAGCATAAAAAAGAATGAAAAGAATTGAGGACAGTCTCAGAGACCTCTGGGACAACATTAAATGCACCAACATTCAAATTATAGGTGTCCCAGAAAACAAAAGAAGAAGATAGGGTCTGAGAAAATATTTGAAGAGATTAAAGTCAAAAACTTCCCTAACATGGAAAAGGAAATAGTCAATCAAGTCCAGGAATCACAGAGAGTACCACACAGGATAAACCCAAGGAGAAACATGCTGAGACACATATTAATCAAACGATCAAAAATTAAATACAAACAAAAAATATTAAAAGAAGCAAGGGAAAGCAGCAAATAACATACAAGGGAATCCCCGTAAGCTTAAGAGCTGATCTTTCAGCAAAAACTCTGCAAGCCAGAAGGGAGTGGTGGGAAATATTTAAAGTGATGAAAGGGAAAAACCTACAACCAAGATTATTCTACCTGGCAAGAATCTCATTCAGATTCGACGGAGAAATTAAAACATTGACAGGCAGGCAAAAACTAAGAGAATTCAGCACCACCAAACCAGCTTTACAACAAATGCTAAAGGAACTTCTGTAGACAGAAAACACAAGAGAAGGAAAAGACATACAAAAACAAAGCCAGAACAATTGAGAAAATGATAATAGGAACATACATATCAATAATTACCTTAGGGCTTCCCTGGTGGCGCAGTGGTTGAGAGTCCGCCTGTCGATACAGGGGACACGGGTTCGTGCCCCGATCCGGGAAGATCCCACATGCCACGGAGCGGCTAGGCCCGTGAGCCACGGCCGCTGAGCCTGCGTGTCCAGAGCCTGTGCTCCGCAAGGGGAGAGGCCACAACAGTGAGAGGCCCGCGTACCACACACACACAAAAAAAACTAAATAAAATGTGAGTGAAATTTAGGAGAATAGATGGAGGGAGATAAGATTAGTATATTAAGTTTTACAGATCCAGTGATTTGTGAATTAATGTATATTTTTAAGGTCAAAGGTTCACTCACAGGTCTTAGTAATGATACAAACTTCTCTTGTAAACTTCTTTTGTATCTCTTTAATTAGGCAATGTTTGGGTGTCTGTGAATGGTTTTAAAATGACCTAAAAATGTAATTCATCATGATTTAGATGCCAAATGTGGATCTTTGGGGAAGAGCTATTCACCAATGTATTAATTAAGATAATATTTGAGCTTCTATTTCAACAATTAAGGATTTATTAAAACAAAACTTAAGCCTTCTGGAATGTACTGAGAAAATATTTCCTGAAGCCGGGCCTTAGCTAAGTAATTTAAGACTTTGCAATAATGATGCTAGTAAAATTCTGATATATTACTTCCTTCTAGTATTGATACTAGTAAATAATTCTAAAAAAGAAAAAAAGAGGTCTCAGTTAGCCCAAATCATTACTGTTAGCATAGGAATGTTAAAACAATTCTAATTAATCAATAAGCAAAATAAGCACACTTATTATGAGAAATCTAAATTGCTTGTTTAGGCTAGTGTGAGTATGCATGTGTTTGTGTAGGTGTGCATTTCTTCTATGTAGATTTTGTTGATATTTCTTTAAATATTATTAATTGTGACCTTCAAACCAATATTTCCTAAGTATTATGGACTTCAATTGCTACTATGGTTAGCCAAAGCAAATTTCATTTCACTTTATGTTTTTAGTCTAAGGCTGCATACAGCTGAGCTATTGAAAATAATAGTAACTATCATTTGTATATAATCTTTATAACTTAAAATTACATTTAATTCTTATATGGCAACTTTTGAAGAGACTTAAACCAACTTAAAAATATGGGAACTCCCATAGTCAACTCTGCACAAATCATATGTAACAAATCACAGTGCAGAACTGAAAATAATTTAAAAATTGTTTCTAAAAGTTTTACTTTTATATCTCTAAGAACTTTAGAGAAAATTAATTTCATAGCCACAATATAACCTAATAAAAACACTGTTGCTGTCTTCCCTGTTGCTCCCTTCCCCACTTCTGGAGCCTCTCCTTTTATTTCTTAGAACTTACTGTGGAAGTTTGCTTCCCCTTTTATTCTTTGCCTCCTTGCTCTCTACCCAGTATTTTGCTTTGGAATCATAAGCTATGTACTGGTGACAGGTGAAGTTTCTTTGTGTTGGAATAAGAGGGGGGAAAAAAAGGAGAATTTGACTTGGCAAAGATAGAAATTTTACAAGGTATGGATGGAATGAAAAATCAGAGACACTCATATAGGCATCATAATTCTCATTTTTCAGATTTGGAATCTGAAGTTCAGAGAAACAATTACTAGCTGAGGAGAAACTAGAAGTATGTGAGATCATTGCTATTCCAAACTTTCTATTTCAATCCTAGTGCCTTTCTCTGCTTATCACATAGATTTTGGCTACTCCTAGTTATAAAAAATATTTTAAAAATAAGAAGAAAATTATTTTAGATAATCATATACTGAAACTCCCTTACCATCTTCAGAACTTATTATACACAAATATGCATGTGAGTCACACATGTGCATACATGTTCACACACATACACCTTTCCATCTCAGTTGGCAAGTAACTCTTTTGCTGTCTACAACACTAATAACTGAAAAATGGAAAGAGATCCATTCTTAAAAGTGCCTGTGTAAACTCCATCACTGGATTTAACCCGCAATCCCTGAATATTTCAGAAAGACAGACAAAATAAAAACAGAGTAGCCAGAAAGAGTGACATGATAAACAGATTTGTGTCAAAGACTGGTAGTGCTCACATATATCTGACTGATTCTCTTTCCTGGTTATACAACTAGGCTACAGGTTCTGACATCTCTTGTAATGAGATGTGACTCTGTGCTGAATTCTAAGTGAAAGTAATACATCCATACTACTACCAGTGTTGGTTTTGTATATCTCCCATGCCCCAGTCAGACCTCTTACCCATCTCCCAGCTGAATAGATTGGGCTTCAAGGATCTGGAAGAGGGTGAAGCTACAAGATAGAAAGATTCTGGGCTCCCAAATAAACCCATAGGAAGGTGTGAATAAAAAATAATCATTTACTTTGATAACCTACAGATATTTGAGAATTTGTGTGAATTATTTAGAGTAGCTAAATCAGGCGTCTGAAGGACAGTGCTGACATGAAAATATAGAATAATATTTAGGAAGGATATTTAAGAAGAGAGAAGGTGGGAAAGAAAATGTTTCTTTTTTTTTTTTTGAAAATGTTTCATTCTTTTTGTCACTGTTTTATTTCTTTCACTTTTTTGGTGGTATTTTCTTTAAGGTCACCAATTCATTCTTACTTTTCCTCTTCGAATCTCTTTGTGACAATGGCCACAAAGTTCATGCAGTCTCTACCTTCTATTGTTTATGCTATCCTTTGGTGTTTCTAAGTTCTCGGACACACTGACTTACAACAAAATAAAACAAAACAAAAAAAGACTTGGTTCTTTCACTGACAGTCCAACATGTGGTATCTGTAGGGTTATTAGATTTGGCAATGGAAGTTAATTAACCATAAGATATCTACAGGATGGATAAGAAACATTTGATTAGGGACAAGGCCCTGGGATCTGCCTCATAACACATAGAAGCCCAGGAGGCCCTTGAAAATGTAAAGACACAGTAGGAGCCCAAGAGTCCATTGAATGTGCTAGGATCCAGGCATCTATCTACCTTAGGAAGAAGGCTACAGAATTTGGGGAACTGACATGAGGTGAACAGAGTGTTTCTATGTTCGCCACAAGCGAAAATATGAGTCAGAAAGTACAATTTCTTTTATATAAATACCATTATGAGTGCAGATGCAGAGAGCAGATCTAAAGCTGTATCTCAGATTGCAAGACACATTCATGCTACAGAGGTTTCTATATTCTAAGGATCAGCCCAAGTGTTTGACTATAGACTATGTACATTTACATCTGGATAGAGATATAATAATTGAGACAATCAGACAAATATGAACATATCTTGAAAAACAGACTGAGGGGGCATTATCATCCTGCCTTGAGTATAGCCTACACTCCTCTCCCACTTAGTAATAATATTAGCTAACAATTACTGAGTGTCTACCATGAACTCTGTATAGTAAAACACCTCAGGCTAGACTTTTAGAATTAAAAAAACAGATTCAAATATGCTTGCTGGGTACAAATTAATAAGTATATACTGTGTCCAACAAAACGAGATGAGGTATCAGTAGATAAAACAAGCAAAAAATCATGTAATCTTTGGAAGCCTAAGAGTTCTGGCAACAACAGCCTGATGAATCGAATAACAGGAGAAGATTCTGACTGGAGCAAACTGAAGCCTCATTAGTGGTGTCACATCTGCTTAGGGATACAGCTTTCCTTATGGTCTGAATTCAAAAAATCCCCAAATAGAGCAGTCACGTACTCCACAGAGACCATTCCTCACAGTGTCTGGTGCATGCCCAGGGGGGATTCATGCAGAAAGTGTTGGCATCACAATATGTTGCCAGGCCAACATGAGGATTGGGCTTCCAGCCCAGTAACACTAAGTACCAGGAGGAAGGAAAGGGGAACTGCTGGCAGCTGTATGTCCCCACACAACAACCTCCCCCGACTTTAGTCTTGAAGGATGCAAACAGTCTTCTTACATCTGGGACAGGAGTTGCCATCGCAGCTCATGTAGCCCTGTCAGGGGGCTACATCTGGAATAATATAAATATCAACAGAGGTTTTCATCCAGGAACAGCTCAAAGCTGTCAGGTAAAAAATGAAGGGGAGCACACAAGTGTTCAAGGGACTCAAGCAAGCATGTTTCTGGATCATATCCACTTTTGTTATCAGACACAGTGAAGCTTGAGAAACTCTCCTTCCACAGTAAGACCTGATCATTAACAATGTATTTTAGCAACTTCACTCTGTTGCAAAGTTTTCGTTCCTTTACTTCTCTAGCCTTAATATGGTCCTTAATCTGAAGAAATGGCTCATATTAAAAAAATTTATTTGAACATTATTATGCATATATATACTAATATCACCCATGAATATGTGTCATTATTTGTTTAGAACAAATTAGGATATGTAAAAGGCAGGCACTTTTATGCCCATCTGAAAAGTGGGTTTACTCCTAGTTACATTAGAGTGTGATGTATTAAAATAAATAATACATGCTAGAAGTCTTTAGACCAGTCCTTGAAAATAATAATCGCTAAGTAAATGTTATCTTTAAACTGCTCATTTTTTCAGTATTCTGACAGGTCTTTATCCATATTGCAATCCTTTTTCATGTTCCTTGCTCTATCTTTTCTATTTTTTTCTTTTAAATAAATTTTGATATGTGGGATTTAGTCACAAAATACTAAAACAGATTATCTTGGTGTAGGTCTGGGCACTCTGCATATTTAAAAATGTTCAGAGCCTTTCTCACACTTCTGAGTTAAAGATGTAACATTAATATTTGGACATCTCTTAATTGTTTTCTTCTCTTTATTTCTACACTACTATAGAAAGTTGGTGCCTTCTATTTTAAATAAAGGAATCACAGACTTCTTAATCATTCAGACATAAGATCTTGGTGTCATAATCATCATTTACTGCTAACTCACTACTGTGACTCCAAAGTAGTGGCTAAGTCCGGTAGAGCCCATCTCTGTGGTGCCTGTCGACACTGTGGATTACAAGTTATGTGTTCCAGTCAGAATAGTCAATTTCAAATAACAGAAGCAGTCAAATCTGGCTTAAAATTTAATAGAGGTGATTTGTTGGCATATGTATTTCCAGCTTACAAATGTAAGGATGATATCAGGGTAGTTTGATCAAGGTTTCTGCTCCATCTCTCTATGATTCTCTTGGTTATTCCTTCTTCTGTTGTAGGTTTTTTGTTTTATTTTGCTTGTTTTTGATTTTTGTTCTTTCCTTTTATTCAAGATGGCTGCTCCCATAGCAGGAAAATGGCCATAGCAATTCCAGTGTCAAACACACAAACCACCATACCCAGAAGGTGAGAGGATTCAGGTTTTCACAAAGATCACATCAGTGTATTCTGCATTCTGATTAGTCTAGTCATGTACCCATCTTTTAACAAGTCTCTGTGACTAGGTAACTGTGATGCACTGAGTGATTAAAAGCTGGGTTATGTGTCTCTCCTGCTCAACTTGTATCTATCAGTGTTTGACCTGTCTTAGAATCTTCCTCATCTGAGTGTGGAAAAGTTCCATTCATCTCTACAGATACTGTACAGATGACTAAAGGTATGTTGATGCCCATCAGCCAATGACCACCAGGGACACACCTGTAGTCAAAGATGTATTTTTTGAGGCAACGATGGAGATTGCTCATCATGAAGAACTGTGAGATGTCTTGGTGAAAGGAGTATTGGTAGTGGAAGGTTATAGGAGACAGGATTGTGTTTAGTGAATTTAATAAAGACTCAAGGAAGTAGAGGTTTCCTCTGGATTGAGAATTGTCATAAAGCTGGGACATTTCAGTGATTGGTATCTTAAAATTTCATATCTAGTAATGGGGGTGCATGAAGCTGCTTTTATCTTTCTCAAGTGGAATGGATTCTGAGCAGGCAACCACAAAATTTACCATATTCTATAAATTGTATAAGGATATGAATCACATTTTACTAATTCTTTAAATCACATCCACAACACATTAAAATTGCTGCATATATAGTATGTGTTAAATTCTTATTCATTGACTCGCATTGAAAATTATTCTTCAGATGAATCAAGTGACCCTATTGAATTTTATGTGGTTTACTCAAGATTTAGCCTGATGATAAAAATACCTATCATTTATAAAATGTTAATTTTGACATGAAGTATTTTAAGGACTTTACATTCATTAAAACATTTAGCCCCCAACAAAATTAATATATCTGTACTGTTTTTCTCATTTTGTGAATGAGCAAACAAGACTGAATACAGTCTAATACTTTTGTCAATGTCATGCAAATAGCATATGGTCATATTTGTATTTTTATACTAGGTACCAATGTTTCTTTAGAGAAATACGAACATTCTGGATTTCTAGAAATCTGGTTTTGCAAAAGCTTTAGCAGCAGCAAGACACAAAGCATATGATTCTCTAACCAGCAATATCTGACTTCAGAAACTATATGCAATTCAGAGTGTTCTTCATATGATGGGAAATGTTAATCTACTAAACAACACTAAGCTTCTCTATCATTGACGGACCATAATAAAGATCAAATCTATTTCATTATAAATGGAAAAATAAAGAAGCAGAACAAATGGGACATTTTCTTTGGTTACCCAATATCATAAACTACTGCATTTTTTATGACTATAGTCTCAATATTAATCTCTGAAGGTATTTTATGTTTAGTTTACTGAGCTTATTTCTTTGATTAAATTCATTTTCGCACAATGCAAATGTCATACATCAGGGTTGATCTTGCTCTAACGTATGATTTTTTTCATTTAATTTAGCACTTGTGAATAAGTCCTCATAACATGACCGCTGAACCTGAATCTCAGCTTCGCTGAACTAATGCACACAAATGCACCCAAACCTTGAAAGTGCTCCAAGATGTAGACATTTTAAATAGGAAAGTTCTGTTTTCAATAAAGTCAAAAATTGTTAAGATATCTTCGGTTTTGCCAGAGATTGAGAAATAGAGGAAAGAAAAAAATGCAGAATTCAGAGGAAAATGATTACCAAAGACTTTTTTTTTGTGCTGCATGGTATATTTTTTTAATTAATTAATTTATTTATTTTTGTCTGTGTTGGGCCTTCATTGCTGCATGCAGGCTTTCTCTAGTTGTGGTAAACGGTGGCTTCTCTTGCTGCGGAGCATGGACTCTAGGTGCGTGGGCTTCAGTTGTTGTGGCTCGTGGGCTCCAGAGCACAGGCTCAGTATGTGTGGCGCTCGGGCTTAGTTGCTCCGCGGCATGTGGGATCTTCCTGGACCAGGGCTCGAACCCATGTCCCCTGCATTGGGAGGCGGATTCTTAACCACTGCACCACCAAGGAAGTCCTGCATGGTATTTTTCATTGGAGTGTAGTGTAAACGTATTCTTTCATTCCTTATGACCAAGAAATGGACTATGGTCAATGTGGGAAAATGTAGTTTAAAAGAACTTTACGGTACCTTCTAAATCATAGAATATATAACCTACAAAAAGATAAATCTTATCCTTCTTGCCTCTCTTCTAGATTTCAAGAAACTCCTTGCATAGTTCAAACTTCCTTTCCAAAGACCTAATTTCAAATACTGCATTTTAATCTTCAGGGGCTTTCCATGTTATATCAGAGAATAGTAAATGTAAATGTAACATTTAAACTGTCAGTAATTCATCCCGTAAGAACAGTTCAAAAGGAATACCACATTGAAGCTATTGACTGAGACGTGAAATTACAGAGGCATTACATAAAACTAACTTTTTTTCTACTTTAAGAGGAATTTATATGGGCAAAAATCATTAAGCAGGGTAACCAGATAGAGCCTGATTAGCTACTTACAATTTAATTTTTTTTTTTTTTTTTTTTTGCGGTACGCGGGCCTCTCACTGTAGTGACCTCTCCCGTTGCGGAGCACAGGCTCCGGATGCGCAGGCTCAGCGGCCATGGCTCACGGGCCCAGCCGCTCCGTGGCATGTGCGATCTTCCCGGACCGGGGCACGAGCCCGTGTCCCCTGCATCGGCAGGCGGACTCTCAACCACTGCGCCACCAGGGAAGCCCACAATTTAATTTTTATAATGCACTTGCCAGAAGGAAATGATTTTGAAATTTGTTTTTTTATTCCATCAGGGTTAAAATTAAGGCTTTCTTAGACTATTTAATCAAAATAAGCAAGTATGCAGGTATCTTAACAGTGGTCTATAATCTGATCTACTTGTCTGTTAAGAGAGAATCTCTTTCACAAGCTTAGCTATCAAAATAATTTTGAGGTTCCTTTAATATATATGACAAAAAGGTAATAAGATACGGTTTTAATTATAACACTGTAAAAATAAGTTTCCTTCATGACATTAACAGCTGTTCGTAAAAAAAATAAAACAATGGGGAGCAAGTGTGTTTCATCCATTACTGACAAGAAAAGTGATGTTTATAGAAACATTTTAATCACTTAAATTGTTGATGTAGCTTGATGGCAAACTGTCTCTCCAAAACATATGTTTTTCACTGTCTGAATCATATTTTTCCATCTCAGCAGGGAATTAACTTGAGCTGATGTTACCATAATAACAGAAAGATTTACTGATATTCATTTCTCAATAAACAGATGTTGACTTCTATAGAGGTCAAAGTAGAAAGTACCTGAAAAGAAAATTGCAAGTTATTTCTACTAATGGCTGTCAGATATTAAACAACTGATGTAATTCAGAGTGATTCATTATAAAAATTCTACTTTCCTTTTTTATATATAGAATAGCTCATACCAACTTCCTTTTAGGGCTGTAATTGTCATGTTTGTCCAATCTTTAATTCGCTGCATTGCTTGAAAAATTATGATAAATATACACTCTTATTAACAGAGGTTTATTCCCAGGAACTTAGACATAGCCATTTAAAAACTACCGTAAAATGAGAAAATTCCTGTTTGAAATTTATTTCCAATGCTGAATGCAAAGCTTACTGTGAAAATGGCCGCACACTTGGCATTTCCTGGAACAAAGTTTAGATCCTTTCATCATGAAAAGCATTTATGAAGAGTCTTCAGGTGTGTAACTCTTGGCAAGCTATTGTACAAAACGATTCAAAGGAAAGCTGCTCTCAGCTAGAAGTAGGCTATCTGTGAATTAGTGTCACCTCTTAGCTATGCTGATGATCAAATAGAAACCAATTATGAAGGTATGGTGAGTTGCCATTAAAACGGTGTTCACCACAAGTCATCCACTCCTTACCAAACTGCCAGGCTGAAGTACATGCAGCAAGGATCACCATGGTAGGGAAAGAAGTACCTGTCTTAAAATATACAATGCAGTGGTTGATTACTGGAAAGCATTAGTAGAGTTGAAACCCCAATGTGCAGCTCTCTGAAAGCATATATCTTTTTGAGTCAAGGAATGCTTAACACCCTAACAAATATTCATGTGAGGACCTGGATGAAGAAGAAGAGTATACAGAGTATTCCAAATCAATATGACAGAGAAATAAAAACCTAAGAGGAATAGATGTGCTTGGCATCAACAAGGAACAATTAAAAGAATGATCTGAGAGTACATATGAAGACTAGGAGGAAGTATGCTTACATATGTGAAGTAGGATAAGATAATGATTATGGAAAGCTAAGCAGAGGGGTTAAATTTTAATTACAGATCTTGGAGAGACTTGCAGATATTTCAAATTTAACTTGCCTAAAACTGAACTTTTCAGTCTTTTCCCCATTTAGTAGGAGGAATCCTCACTCAGTCAGAGACTTGGAAGTCATTCTTGAAACCTACCTCGACATCATACCCACAAAATACTCATTCTAATCCTTCTAATATATATCTTTCCACTTCTCTCCTTTGCTACCGCCAAGACTCCAGTCCAAGCCACAATAATTTCTTGGGTGGTCACTACCTTAGCCTCTCAATTAATCTCCCCATTTCATCTCTTGCCAATTCTCTTATCCATTCTCTATATAGAGCAGGTGAAACTATATATATATATATATATATATATATATATATATATATACACATATATGTACATACATACATTTTGAACGTATCAATCCTCATATTAAACCCCTTCAATGGCCTCTCATCCTCTTAGAATAAAATCCTAACTCCTTAGTGTGGCCTATAAGGTCCTGCATTACTTTGTCCCACCAACTTCTCCAATATTACCTGTTCCACTCTTCCTCTCACACACAGTGATTAAGACAGTCCGGTCATCTTTCTGTTATTTGGAAAAACCAGGTTTGTTTTTGTCTCAGGATATTTAAACATGCAGTTTCCTTTGCTTGGCATCATCCTTCTCTTCTTAGCTTGATTGATTTCTTCTCATTCTTACATCTCAGTGTAAAATTCACTTCTTCAGAAAAGCAGTCACTGTTCACACAACAAAAATTGTTTCTACACATCTTATTATTCCACTCCATATCCCTTATTTCAGTTTGAAGTTTAAAGCACATACATTTTTTGCATGCTTATCTGATTAATTTCATTTTTTCCCAATATATTTTCATCCTAGTAAGGGTAAGGGACATATCTGTTTTGTTCACTGCTTTATACATAGGGCTGAGCCCAGGATGGGAAGAGATCAGGCTTTCAAGACATGGTTAGATAATAAAATATGACTGACCTTTGGGATCCTTTCATTTCTCAAGTGAGAAAAATGACATTAATAGTGATTAACTTTATAAAAGCATACAGTGAATCAGTACTGGAGATAGAACTCCTGGGTTCCAACCAAGTATTAGTTTTGTTCACCTTACTGCACTTATTTTCTGTATTAGGTAATGGAAAATCATTGTGGGTTTTTGCCAAGGTGGTGGGAGTGAAGGTGGGTAAGCGGTACAGGTAGTGGGGGGAAGAGTATATATGGCATGATACTCATTCTGGAAGGTGTCACATATTCAATAGGCTTTACAAAGCCTATTGCACAAGCTTCTTTGGACTCTGAATACTTCCAGTGTAGGGGCTTTCACTTATTTCGTGAAACCACTCACCCCTTTGCCAGAGTTTTACTTTTATAGAGCACTTTTTAAACAGTGAGCTAAAATCCATATAACTTTATTTGATCTTAATTATGTCCTCTTATAAAATGAAATGGATCTTGATAACATGGGCCATATTCAGTAAAACGCATTCATTACATATTGAAAACAAAATTTTGAGTTTGGTAAATTGATCTAATCAGATGGAAATTTATGTTTGAGTAAATATCTATCTGCCTATCATCTAGAAAGATGAAGAATCCCATAAAAACAGTTTTGTAAGAACATTTTTTATTAGAAGTAATTGAAATGGATCCATGTAATCAGCAAATAAATATTTTCAATATAAAATTTATAAGAGAAATGAAAATGATAATCCATTATCACAAATCATCAGTGTTAAAAAGGTTTTCTTTATATTAGTATCATTTATAAAGTTAAACTGTATATGAATAAATCCTATAATATGTAATTGATCAAAGACACTATTTTTGTATCTAAATCCTGAAGTAGGGTAAAATATGTATATATACAATTTCAGAAGCCTGATGGCTACATTTGAATGAGAATGAAAATCAATAGTTAGTAAGCTTTCAAGTGCACTGTGAAGGAAAAGATGGGAAAAGATACCTGAAACTTCTTAGAACTGAAATTTAAAATACTAAGAAAACTTTCAACTTAGTAAAGCAGTTTGACTTTGAAGAATTAATTCTACAAAACTTATCTGGAGATTGAAAACTGCTTGGTAGTCATTATTTATCATGACACTTTGATGTCACAGAAAATAATTATCTTGCAAATGTTTAATGTAATAAGCTATACCTGATACGTAGTAAAATCTTTCTTGTGAAAGATGAAAAGAAGAAGGAAAAACATAATGCATCCTCTGCTGTTCCACAAAAGGATTCAAAAGATGAGTTCAATTTTATGTGGGGTTTTCCTTAAACTTTTTATTATGGAAAATTTCTAGAATTCAGAAAAGTTGAAGAAATTGTAAAATAAGCACTATATATCCACGACCTAGATTCAATTATTATTAACATTTTGCCAAATGTGCTATGTGCATATCAATGTGTGTATCATTTATGCACATACATATTTTTATTTGTTTTTATAGAACCATTTAAAAAAAAGCTGGAGACATCATGGAATTTCACCTCAAACTATATCAACGTGCCTTGCCCCCACATAAGTGCTTTCTCACACATAACTGCTGTATCATTACCACAGTTAACAAAAATTAACAATAATTCTCTAATATTAGCTTAAGTCAAGTAAGTTCATATATAATACAAAGTTTCACAAGTGTCCAAAAGAGGGTCCTATAAAACTTGGTAGTTTCAAATAAGGATTTAAACCAAAGTGCATTTGGTGATTATATCTTGTTCCTAAAAGTTCTGTATCTTTGCTTCCTTTTATTAACCTTTTGAGAAGATTGTTAGATGTCTTGTAGAATGCCCCACATTCTGCATTTATGATTGTTTCCTTATGGTGTTATTTACCCAGTTTCTCTGTCCTCTGATAGTCCTATAAATTAGAAATTTTATCTAAAGTATTTATTACATTTAGATTGTGCATTTTTTGTCCAGAATACTACCTAAGTGATGCTTTTGTACTTCACTTTGCATCAGATGAGAAGGTGTGTAAATTCTGGTTGTGCTCTTATAGGTGACATTCACTTTCATTACTTAATAAAGTGGTAGTAACTAAATGTCATTATTTTAAGATATCTATATCTGTATCCATCTATATATATATTTGAAATTATAATTTGTGAGGTGATATTTTGGCATCATGTGAATATTGAATTCCCCAACAAAACTTTACTTTATGGCTTTAGCATCCATCTATGATACTTTCCTCAATTCATTATTGTTATTAGAGGCTTCATAATGTTTAATTTACATTTATTAGCCAAATTGCTTTGTAAAAGAAAAGAGTCTTCCTCATTGTCTACAGGTGAACAACAGTATCTCCAAAAGAGAGTAAATGTTTAATTTCTCATTCTATTATTAAACTAAGGAGTTTGTATAACATCCACTTCCAATGTTTGAAATTTACTTTGTTTTTTCTGCTTCCTTAATATCTCTACAAATTTATGAATATTTATTTATTCAACATGTTACCAATTACAATCATTATTCTTTTTAATGTTCAAATTGTAACAAACATGGAGAATGGGATTTCCTTCAAGTTGGCTCCTGTGTCTTTTTGACATTCTTTGCATTAGTTTTTTAGTACGTCTGTGCTTTCTGTTATGACAAAATATCCCAGATTCACTTTGTGTTTTCCCTGTCCCAAACACAGAATCAGCCATTCCTCCAAGGAAGCCTGATTCATTTTAGTCTCAATTAATGTTCAGAAATGTATACAGGACATTAAGTATGATTTCTGTCACTAGATTGCCATTGTTTTTAGGACCCTGTTATGTACAGAGCCAGATATGTTTTTAAATTACACATTCATATTGCTATTCCAAAATCAAATTTAACATTAATTTTTTTCTTGAATTTTCTGATTTATATTGTGTTTTTTGCTTTTTTTTTGTGGTACGCGGGCCTCTCACTGTTGTGGCCTCTCCCATTGCGGAGCGCAGGCTCCGGATGCACAGGCTCAGCGGCCATGGCTCACGGGCCCAGCCGCTCCGTGGCATGTGGGATCTTCCCAGACCGGGGCACGAACCCGTGTCCCCTGCATCGGCAGGTGGACTCCCAACCACTGCGCCACCAGGGAAGCCCTGATTTATATTGTTATCTCTCTTCTTTCCTATTGAAAATACTAGTAATACAATTCTTTGATTTATTCTATGATATACATAATATGCTCTTAAAACCACAATACATGTTCTACCAAAAATATTGAGTGATATTTAATATTTATTATTTAGAATACTTCCAGTGATTCCACTGGTAACTACTACACTCACATATACATACATTATTTTTCTTCATAGTTTTAAGAAAGGTAACATAATATCTATATTTTTGTTTTTATCACTTAAAAAATTTTGCAGATTTATACATATCAGTGCAGAAATTTTCCTTACTCTTCTTCCAGGCCTCCATTGCATGGATGTATGATATATATTTAAACTTCCTATTAAGTGACATTATTTTTAGATATCGGTTATTCAGTGTCATGTATGTTTAGAGGTTTATTTTGTTTAAATATCTTTACTGTTTAATATTGTGTTAATATTGTATTAAGTGTCATTTTAATATTAAATGAGAAATATTATATCCCAAATGAAGGTTAAAATTAATACAGGTATTATTTTTAAGAAAAGGAGGATCTAAGTTAATAATCCCCAGGGGATTCTGTTGTGAGATGAATTGTGTTTCCTCACCCACAAATTCATATGTTGAAGTCCCAAACCCCAAGTACGTTTATCCCTTGGTATCCACAGGGGATTGGTGTCAGGACACCCCAGCCCTGCCACAAACACCAAGGCATGATGCCCAAGTCTCATAATAAAATGGCATAGTATTTGCATATAACCTATGCTCTCTTCTCATATACTTTAATTTTTTTTTAATTTTTATTTGAGTATAGTTGATTTACAACGTTGTGTTAGTTTCAGGTGTAAAGCAAAGTGAATCAGTTATACATATACATATATGCACTCTTTTTTTAGATTCTTTTCCCATATAGGCCATTACAGAGTATTGATTAGAGTTCCCTGGGCTATATAGCAGGTTATTGTTAGTTATCTATTTTATATATAGTTGTGTGTATATGTCATTCTCTAACTCACAATTTATCCCTCCCCCATTTATCCCCTCAGCTCTAGATTACTTTTAAAACCTAATATAATGTAATACAATGTAAATGCTATGTGAATTGTTGCCTGCTTGCAGCAAATTCAGGTTGCTTTTTGGAACTTTGTGGAATTTTTTAAAAAATATTTTTGATCTGTGGTTGGTTGAATCCAAGGATGCGGAACCAGGTTGGTGAACACATGGAGGTGCTGGGAGAGTCACGCGCTCAGGGAGGACATGACAGCTCTGCAACTTTTCCCCATGTCTTGCCCTAAGCATTTCTTCCATTTGACTCTTCATGTGTTGTATCCTTTTTAATACACCAGTGATCAAGTAAGTCAAATGTTTCTCTGAGTTCTAGAAGCCACTCTAGCAAATTAATTGAACCCAAGGAAGAAGTTGTGGGAACCTCTAATTTACAGCCAGTTTTAAGAAGCATAGGTAAAAGCCTGGGCTTGCAACTAAAGTCTGATTTGGTGGTGAGGGGCAGTCTTACGGCACTGAGCTATTAACCTATGGAATCTGACGTTATCTCCCAGTAGACAGTGTCAGAATTGAATTGAATTCTCAGACACCTGTTAGGGAATTGCTTTGTGTTGTGTGGGAAGTGCTCCCGTCCCCCAACATGACACTGGAATTGGATCCAGGAATTTAAAAGACCATTTAAGCCATCCAGTCTGTGGTACTTTGTTATAGCAGCTCTAGCAAACTAATATTTATTTCTTCCTTCCTTATAAGCTGTTTTATGGGAAAAAAACCACACTCACAAAAATCTTGATGTATAATTTTTACAACTGCTAGATTTGGTTATAATAATCGAGAGTAAACACTGAGTTTTGAGAATTACCATTTTTCACTTAGTTCTGCCATCGCTTAACATACACTATCATTTTTAATTTTTATATTTCTTTCTATTAAAAGTAATATTTCCTTCTTATGGTTTTTGACATATTTCCATACATATTTATATCCATTTAAAATAATAATGATAACAATAATAAAAATAGCATGTTACACTCCTATGACATGTACCTACCACTTAATTTTAAAAGCTAATACTACCTGTAAATTTAAAGTCCTCCTTTTCCTCACGTGTCCAATCTCTGATTAGATCCTCCTCCTTCCCCAAGGTAAATTTGTATTAATCAAATGTATACAAATTACACATACATACACATATAATTAATTTTCCCTATTCTAAAAACTTAGTGTTTATTCTATAGTTTTAAAGGTGTTGGGTACGGTGTTTTGTATGTATCTTATAAACAAAGCTTGCTAATTGCATTTTTAAATCTCCAATGTCTTTACTAATTTTTGTGTCTGATAGATCTCTTAGTTACCAAGAGGAACAAGTTACAATCTCTCACTTGTTGGTGGTTAACTTTACTTGCTTCTGTTAAGATATACTACAAATATGTATTTGTCTTTTATTTATTTTTTGTCTTTTATTTATTTTTCTGATATTAATATACTTCTCCAGTTATATATATATATATATATATATATATATATATATATATTTTTTTTTTTTTTTTTTTTTTTTTTTTTTTTTTGCAATACGCGGGCCTCTCACTGCTGTGGCCTCTCCCGTTGCGGAGCACAGGCTCCGGACACGCAGGCTCAGCGGCCATGGCTCACGGGCCCAGCCGCTCCGCGGCATGTGGAATCTTCCCGGACCACTGCGCCACCAGGGAAGCCCTCCAGTTATATTTTCGTTAGAGTATCTTTTTTACAGATATTTTACCTTACAATTTACTTTTAATTATTCTGTGTTCTTATTATAAATATACCTCTTCTAAGCAACTATTAGCAAGATTCTCATAATCCAGACTGACAATTTCTATTTTTTTAATTAGAGGGTTAGCTGATTAATATTGATTGTGGATTACTCTTACATGTGAATTTACTTATATTTCCCTATTTTTATATGATTTTTCTCCTTTATTTGCCTTTAAAAGAATTAATTGTGTTATTTTCCTCACTTCACATTTTCCCTTGCACTTTATTGGAATTTACACAATTTCTATCCTTTCTGGTCACTGTAGAATGTTCTTTTACATTAATTTGTATATTTAATCTTTACCTTAATAATACAAGAGCCTTAGAAAAATTTCATTACCATCTCACTTCTCCTCATTTATATGCAGTTTTATCCATATGGATATTTTAACCCCAGTATACATTATTTTGTTGCTTTATACAATAAAACTTTAACCTTATGTAAGCAAACGTACACAAATCTATTTTTCTTTGTTCATCTTTTATTGTTTCAATTTAGATCTCTTTTCTGTGATCATTTTGCATATATATATGAAATTCCCTTAGAGAGAGTCTTTTGATAGATTTTTCCTAGTTTTTGTCTGAAAACGTCTCCTTTTGCTTCCATTTTTGAAAGTTAATTTTTTCATACTTATATTTTTAGATTAATTTTTTTCCGTTTGGCTTTTAGAAAATATTTCCATTATTTTACTGGCTTTCAATGCTTATTATTGAGAAGTCAGCTATATCTACATTTTAAAGGTAATTTTTCTTTTATCTTTGGCTCTATTTAAAACACATCCATGTTTATTTTCTGGTTTAGTAAGGAGTAGTCCCCCTTTATCTGCAGTTTTAGTTACCAGTGGTCAACCTCGGTCTGAAAATATTCAGTGGAAAATTCTAGAAATAAACAATGCATAATTTTAAATTGTGTGCTGTTCTGAATAGCATAATGAAATCTTGCACTATCCAGCTCCATTCCACCCAGGATGTGAATCATCTCTTTGTATCCCACCCATTAGTCACAAAGTAGCCATCTAGGTTGTCAGGTAGACTGTCTCATCACAGTGCTTATGTTCAGGTAAGCCTTATTTTACTTAATAATGGCCCCAAAGCACAAAAGTAGTAATTCTAGCAATTTGGATATGCCAAAGAGAAGCCATAAAGTGCTTCCTTTAAGTGAAAATGTGAACGTTCTCGACTTAATAAGGAAAGAAAAAAAATCATATGCTGAGGTTGCTAAGGTCTACAGTAAAAACACAACTTCTATCCATGAGATTATGAAAAAGGAAAAAAAATTATGCTATTTTTGCTGTCCCACCTCAGACTATAAGAGTTATGACCACTATGCCTGATAAGTGGTTAGTTAAAATGGAAAAGGTGTTAAATTTGTACAAAGTATTTTGAGAGAGAGAGACAGACCACATTCACATAACTTTTATTACAGCATATTGTTATAGTTGTTCTATTTTATTATTGTTATTAATCTCTTACTATGCCTAATTTATAAATTAAACTTTATCATAGGTATATACATATAGAAAAAACATAGTATATGCAGGGTTCAGTACTATCTGCTGTTTCAGGCATCCACTGGGGGCTTTGGAACATATCCCCAGAGGATAAGGGGAGACTACTATAATACACCTAGTTGTGAAACATTTTGTTGAGCTTTCTGAATCTGAAGATTTGCATCTTTTTTCAATTTGGAAAAATACAACTGATTTTCCCTTCTAATATTCCTGTGGGAAACAATAAAATGTCATATAAAACATTTTTTAGGTTAGAGGTGAGAAACTGAAACAAGCATTGTTTTTTGTTTTTTGGAATTATAGAATTTATGGCTAAATACTTTAAAAATATTGATTTCAGGTCCCTATACACACACACACACAGATTGAAGATCTATAATGATAGATATCACAAATTTTATCTAGTATGTGACAATTATAAACACCACACAATGCCATTTATGCAGTTCATTACAGCCAAAATTATTAAAATAACTACAATAAGATCAAGAAACAAGCATTGTTTTAACTTTCAACTACATAGCTTCATCTTAGCTTTTGAACAATTTCCTAGACCATTTCAAGGTTTTTTGGAGAAACACAGAGGTGCAAAGAATTTATCATCTTACAGAGGTCATTTAAACAACATACCACATGTCTCTAGCTCTGGGCTTCCTACAAGGTCAAATTTACTTTACTGGGAAAAAGGATTGCCTCTTGAGGTATCCAACTGAAAATATAAAATGTTGCCTTTAACTGTATATTTTAATCTATATAAAATGTATTTTCCTAATCCATTTGTCCATATGCTGTGTCATATTTTCTTTCTAAAGGGGGCAAGCATTCAGTTTTTTTAAAAAATCCTTTTCCTTTTCAAGATGAGAATGAGAAAATTTCAATTGTATTCAAATAATTAAATGTAATGTTTGGACAAGAGCTTTAAATTTATCATTCCAAACCACATATTTTAGAAACAAGAAGACTGAAGTAATATTAAAAAAAAAAAAAAAGGTTCTGAAGAACCTAGGGGCAGGACAGGAATAAAGACGCAGACGTAGAGAATGGACTTGAGGACACGGGGAGGGGGAAAGGTAAGGTGTGACAAAGTGAGAGAGTAGCATGGACTTATATATACTACCAAATGTAAAATAGATAGCTAGTGGGAAGCAGCTGCAGAGCACAGGGAGATCAGCTCAGTGCTTTGTGACCACCTAGAGGGGTGGGATGGGGGGGTGGGAGGGAGATGCAAGAGGGAGGGGATAGGGGGATACATGTATATGTATAGCTGATTCACTTTGTTATAAAGCAGAGACTAACACACCATTGGAAAGCAATTATACTCCAATAAAGATGTTAAAAAAATGAATGAATAATAAATGCAGAACTCTAGTTGTAAACTAGAAACTTCTTAAATATGATCACTGTTTTAATCTTTCTCTCTATCCTCAAATTATTATACATGGAACCTGGTAAATAATTAGTCTCAGCTAATACTGAGAATATAAATGAAAGCATAATTCAAATTGAATCATATATACTATTTTTGAGATCTGAAAAGTTTATCCCTATCTTTTATCAGAACCTTCTGTTAAAACAGTAACAACAACATAAAAACAAACACAAAAAACTTTGGGTATCCTGGCCTTTAAATACATTAGCAAGTGAAATAACCTTCTTGTGCATAGAGAATTCCTCCTTTGTTCAAGTGAAAGCTAAAATTTTCTAAGCACTCTTCATAGGGTAACTCTACTGAGGAGCCACACAGGAATATATCTTCCAAGGTATGTGGCCTGGACCTTCCAACCTTCCCCCATAGGCAGGATTCAATCCAAGGCTGTGTTGTTTTGGACACATTTTTCTTGGTTTTTCTCAGTTCAATAGAAAACATCACCTTAGTTTTGCCATCCTCATCTTTGGTTCTCACTTCTCTTAAATGCGCTTTCTTTTTTTTTTCCTCACAATAAGAAAATACAAATATTTTAAATCTTTTTTGGTTCATTAGTTATTCCAATATGAAATAAACTTTGGCTCTATCTTCCCGTCATATTCTAAAGGTGTTAAAATAAATAAAGTAAAGAAGAGTAAGTTTTATACTTTAAAACATCATACTTGATAATTCTGTAACAGTTACTAAGCATACTTAAAATTAGATATATTTTAAAAATACATTTCTGTCACATATCTGAACCCAATGATTTCACAACTTTTATGTGAAGAAGTCGTACAAACAATATTTCCAAAATGTATACGTATTTTGAATGAAAATTTTCCTTTGGAGGGAGGCAACATGGTCCTATTAAGAGTCAACATATTTAAAACACAAATTAAACTAGCTTATGTTTTCCAATAAAATTGTTAGAGAAGGTCTCCAGGGTTTCTGAATGTCTTCCAAACTACCCAGTTTGATGTGGTTCAGGGTATTTGAAAAAGTTCATATTGCCCAAAATTGCAAATGGATTAAAACATTTTTATCTATCTCTAAGGTGAGAAAACATGCTTTAATATTATAGTTTAGCTATATTCCTTAAGACATTTTCTTTCAAATTTTATCGTCTTATTGAAGCATTCCTAACAAACTGAAAAAAGTTTGGATTGATTAAAGGTCAAATCTTCTTAATGTTTGTAAAAAGAAAAAATTATATTCTCTCCTTCTGAACATTCTGATTGAGATTTTAAAATAGGTATGTAAAATAATTTGATAATGATCATTTTTATGCTATATACATCTCATATTATAAAATCATTAAACTTTGTCTTTGGGAGATGTAGGGAAGAGTAATTGAACCCCTCAGTCTATATTGCCTGAGGGACAACGATTTGAATCCTGAGTGAATAGAGGCATTTCCTCTCTCCCTTGAGTTTGAGAAGCTGCATATAAACTCAAAATCTTCAATTATGTTGGGTTTATTAGGTTTTTTTGTTCCTAACTTGAAGTGGAGGCACATAGTACATTTGTGAAAGGAAATAGTTTAGGAATCAACTCTCAGCACACAGAGGAATTCAAGATTTTGAGCATAATGACTAGTCCTAGAAGTTGGATTTGTAATTCTTTTAAGAAGCCTGACCTAACCTTCAACACCTCATCTTTTTTATTTCTAGCTCTATTAACATCCATTTCTTCCTTGTGCCTTATTTCTATACTAACACCTAAGTACATTACTTGTATTTATTTACATGTCTGTTTCTAACATTAACTGTGAATTCCTTGATGTCTGTATTGTATCTTCTTTCTTAGTGTGCTGGAATTTAGCAAAATCCTTCCAATTAACAAATTTACTAAAAACGTCTGCCACTTATATGGGAAAAAACTCTTAGATTTCCAATTCATTAGTACAAAAGGGTTAGAAAAATATTATACAGCATTTATAAAACTATACCTATGGAAAGTTGTTAACTTGCATAATTTAGATAGGTGGTCTGAGCAGATCTTGTAGAATAGGAGATAGTATATATAGCTTGATGAATTATAAATCTGTCCACTCTTTTTTTCTTGTTAGCACATGTCTGCTTCTACCTTGTCCTTTCATATTGCTATTGTTACTTGTGCTTCCTGTCAAGTAAATAGTTAAAGGTGGAAATATTAATATTAAAGTATGGGATACTGTCACATTCTCTGGAAATGAGGGAGGAGGGAAGAAATGTTTGAACGATTGCCTAATATAATACTTACATTAGAAGATTTTTCTTTATAATTTAGTTAATTTTACAAATTAATCATAATATAACTATATTAAAAAGTTATTGTTTATAAATTAATGCCAAAGCTAAAGAATCCATTATGATAATAACTATCCATTTGCTATGCTAGTGATTCAAGCGTTTGGTGATAGTAATAAAAAATATTTTCTTTTAGCTAAGATGGCTCACTCTAGTCCTGAGAGGGCATATGTCACCATTCTTTTTATTAAGTTAAAATTCTTCATTCTGAATAATACATTACAGTGAAAATGCATTTTAGAAAAAAAAATTCATGGACAGAGGAATCTATGTTAGCCGACTTGTGAAGTTATTAATGTTGCAACTGGTATCATCAATCTGAGAATGGATTTTGTATTTGTATTCTAAATGAGATCACAGTGTAAGATTGCCTCTACTCTTTTCTTTTGAAAACTAATTCTAATCATTCTAGCTTAGTATTCATCTCTCCACTGAGAAATTCCACTAATACAATCATAGATTGAAATTAAAACTTGGTTCTTCAAATTATCAACGTTGAAGACCTAGAACATTTACAATCAGTCTTTGAAAAAGTCATCACTCAATTATGGAACAATTATATATCATCCATGCAAAAACTGAAACTACGTATATTATTTAAAGTATATTGGAACAAACATTCATTAGATATATATGTAGAAATCTTGGACGGTATATACATTGTTAGTTCAAATAATATTTTAAGAGATTTTAATAAAAAATAACAGAAGCATTTATAGACTACAGTAGCAAGAATTTCAGCAGAATCATGAAGATGACATTAAATGTAGAATGATACCTGTCTTAGCTAATAAGAGAAAGCTGATAGTTAAGCCTTCAGGAAGAGAAGCTGATGAAAAGCAAATGGATTTACAAGGTAGAACCTCCAAAAAGACTCATAACTTGGAAAGAAATCTCCAGAAGTGGGAGTTTAAAGTAGGGCCTAAAATATGAAGATTAGTTCAAAATTTGATTGAAGAATTTTGGGACCCCTTAATCTCTAGAATGTAAGCACCATAAGGTAGGGGTATTCCCTGTTATTTTCATTAATATATCTCAATTACCTGTAACAATGTTTGACATATAATCAGAATTTTTTTTAAATGTGTTAAGTGAATACACCTCCTCCCAAACCTCACACAGCAGAAGACTACTGATCCCCTAACAGAAACTAGGGATTCTAAGAAGAGGTTTGCCCCACTGAGAGTGCTTGAGATGTCATTGTAAACACAGGTCAGGATACTAAAGTTTACATATTCACCAGTAAAACTACCCTGCACCTTGATAGATCCCATAATGCTGGCATGGAGATGTATCCTCATCCTTCTCACTATGCAAGTGTTTATATTTCTCTATGTGGGGAAATTAGTCATTACTCAGGGAAAAATATGGTTCACTGTCTTATCAATTTGCTTTGAAGCCTAACCTTCAATAAACTCCATCCAAGAACTGAAAGCTTTCAATTAGCTTCTTAGTTCCTTCTTCTTAATTATAAATGAAAAAATGAGATCAAAAGAAAAATATGGTGATCATGGGGCAGGGTCGAGATGGTAGAGTTGGAAGACTCTGAACTCAGCTCCTCCCAAAGGCACACCAAAATTACAACTACTTACAGACCAACTATCCCTGAGAACAACCTGAAGACTAGAAGAATATACTTTCCACAACTAAATATATAAAGAAGGAGCCACACAAAATAGGTAGGAGAAGCAGAGATGCAGTCTAGTAAGGACCCACACCTCCAGGGTGGCAACCTACAAATGGGAGGGATACCACAATTGCAGAGGTCCTCCCCAAGGATCTAGGGGTCCAAGTCCCACATTGGGCTTCCCAGCCTGGGGGTCCTTCACTAGAATGAAGAGGATTAAGAGGTTAAAACTTCCAGTTATAAAATAAATAATTCTCAGGGATATAATATATAGTATAAGAAATATGTCTGTAATATTGTAATAAGTTTGTGTGGGGACAGATGGTTGCTAGACCTATCGGGGTGATGATTTTGTAATGTATTTAAATGTCAAACTGCTATGTTGTGCACTGAAACTCATGTAATATTGTATGTCCACTGTATTTCAATTGAAAAAAATAAGATCAAAACACATTTAAGGAAAGCTTTTATGAAATACAGAAACTAAAACAATGAAATAAGAATTATTTTATAGACAATAAAAACAATGCAGAGATCAGGAGAAAAACCTCAAAACAAGTATAATCAATATCTCCTAGGAGATAGAAGGCAATGCATCATGGATTTATAGTACTATAAAAATAACATTTGGATATAAAAATACTCTTGGAAATCTAAAATATGACAGTAGAAATAAAAAGTACTTTAACAGATAAAAGGGTAAATTTGAGAAAAACTCTCAGAAAGCTCAAGGTTATAAAATGTCTAAAAGTAGAAACAACAAAGGAATTAAAGGATGGGTCTTGGAGATGAATAATAGGAGTTTACAAAAGAAATACTAGAAGAAGGAAAGCATTAAAGAATTGTTTAAAAAGTTAAAGCATCTATGCATGCCCTACACAATAAGAAAAAAGACCCATTTACACAAAAGTACATTATTGTGAAATTTCAAACAATAGAGAGAAAGATGCTAAAGTCTTCCTGAAAGAAAAATGAATTGTAATATGTACAGGATTAAGGATCTGAATGGAATTAATTTCTCACCTGTCACACCAGGGTTTAGAAGAAAAGAAGAAATTCCTTCTGAGTTCTGAAATACATGGTCTTTAACCTAACATTCTATACTCAACTATCATTCAAATATAAGGGTAGATCATAAGTCCAAGTAAAAACCTATATAAGCAGAAGTTTATAGACATTTTTCATTATTACCCTAAACTGAAAGTAACCCAAATGCTCACTGACTGGTGAATAAATTGTTTTACGTCCATATAGCAGAATACTACTTAGTGATAAAAACAAATTAATTACTGATATATGAAAAACCTTGCATAAATTTCAAGCATATTATGCTAAGACAAAGAGGCTATGGTTAAAATCTATAGTGTATGAATTTTATTTCACATAGAGGACTATATTTCAAAGGAGATCTTAGATTACTGATAGCTCTATCAATACTTGATAAAATCTACTTTTAGTTTTGAGGTATGATTCATCAACAGATAATATCAGGTCGGGATCTTAATGAGAGTCCCTAACAAAACAGAGTGAGATAAGGTTTCCTGAGGTTAGACAATTATAATGTTCCTCTTCCAAGATTCAGAGTGTTGCAGTGATAGTAATGTAAAAAGGAGAGAGTAACAGAATCTCCTTAGAGGGTCATCAACTGTCTGAATATATTTTGTGTTCTCAGTGAGTAGTAATGTCTGCACTTCATAAGGAACCATGAGGTCAAATATGGAGTCTAGAACTGGTTCAGCAGAAGCATCAAGTTTTGCTATAGCAGCTAATGCTGTATCACAAGAAGGATAAGACTTAGCAACCTGGTCAAGAATGAGGTATTTTTGTGAGGCGTAAGTAAAGTATTTTTGATGGTTCCCATGAATTGAGTTAAACCCCAAGCGTCTGTCTGGATCACTCATGCACAAATAGATGAAATGGTTTCTTGCAGTTAAGGATACATAGAGAAGGAGGCTGAGATCACCTACATAAATCAGAACTGGACCACAGGGAAATTTAGATCTTTTAAGTCTTTAATGAAGACCTGAAGAAAATAGGAGGGAGCTTCAGTGAACCAAATGAAGGGGTCACAAATATCCAGGTATATTGTTATCCTCAAGGTGAAGATAAAGTGTATTTATTCTCTTGGTCTAGAGATACACGGAAAGAAGTAGAGCAAAGAGGTAGAGTAAAGCGAGTGGCTTCAGGAGGAATTGATGACAGCATGGTATTTGTGTTAGGTACTACCAGGAAGTGAGAGATAACATTTTTGTTGATGACCCCAAGATCTTGAACAAATCAATCTCCTCATTCGTTTGGTTCCTTTCCTGGAGAATGGGAGTGATACAAAGGCTAGTTCAGCGCATTAGAGGACCTTTGGTATAAGATTTTCAACTATAGGTTTGAGCCCTTTCTTTGCTTCTGCTTTAAGAAAGAGTGAGGAAGTTTGAGTAATGGTTTAATGGGATTTACCTGAACTTGCATGGGTTTTGCTCCAATTATCTTTCTTATGCCAGTGGAACTTTTAGCCCATATAATGTCAGGTATCCTTACCTGGGGTATGTATCAGATAAAATGGAGGAGGCAAAGGTATATCCAGAGAAGACATACTTGATTATAAATAGAAGAGTTCTATGGAAACTCAAAAAATATTCTCTCTGGTACATATTTAATATTACAATTTTGTACACAAAATCAGTCTCTCCCTATTAAATTTGCAGGAGTTGTAATACAAAGCAGGAGGAAAGATTTTTCAGTCAAGAGCCCAAGGGTTCAGTTAAGGGCTAGAAGATAGGGAAAATCTATGGGTTATTTGCAATATCTATCAATTGTGTAGTATGTTTATTCTGAGGTAAATGTTGAGCAAAAGTGGTAGGGTTTAATGGAGAAAGATGTACACATGTACCAGGAATTGATGAAGATGATCACCTAGATTTATGGTTAATTTACCTTTAATGAATGTTTAAGGGTAAGCAGGCTATCGGGCAAGTTTTCCTTTTGGGGGACACTTTTACTGATTTAAATTGAAGGATTTTTCTTTGTCTTTTGTTATTCCTTTGTAGGAAATGAAAATTTTTTCCCAACATTCCTTATGTTTACGATATTTATAAGTGTTCTTGGCAGTAGGTGGTTGGTTGGAAAGTGGGCCATCTAGCTGTTTGATCAGTAGGGCCACAGTTTTTTTTAAGACCAGTCTCATCTTGCTCTAAGGCCCTTTCAAAATGTTCAGTAAGTGTCATAGTTAAGATAAAGAGGTTATTTCCCATTCTAATTTCTGTTTACTAATTAGGTGTCTAATTTCAGGATTAACTCCATGGACAAGATAAGAAGAAAGAGCAGCTATGACATCAGCACTTTCCTTAACTCACAATTGTTGTCAAAAAGTATTTTCTAGCCAATACTGAAAATCTCCTATAGTTTCATCTTTTCTCTGTTATCAATCATTTCAGTAAATCAAATTATTTGAATTGATTAACTTATTAAAATTATGTTCAAATAATATTTTTGGAAATGCTCTGGGGTGGCGTATAAGAGCTTTGCCTGAGTTTGGGGGCCTTTCTCTTGAACTTTGGGTTTATTGTGGAAATAGGAATCCTGAAGGGCCCTGTCTGAGTCAATTCAATCATCTTTTGCCTCAGGAATTAATCTCTGAGGTTCTAACTAACATGTGTGTATGTTGATATAGATCATGAAAACTTGAGTCATATGCACCCCCCCAAATTCAAAATTTTTCTATGGGAAATCTTTAATTAGAACCTATAATTCAATTTAGGTCCCCTAGGGAAGACTTTAATTCTGTAGTTGCCTGCATATCTTGCTCATGAGATGAATGAATCTTTAGAGGCATCTGTTATTTTGGGAGTTTTGGGAAAAGGTAAGGAGTCTGCAGAGAAGAGGAAGGAGACAACTGAGGCCCAAAAGAAGAGAGATCAGAAAGATTAAGGGGAAGAGGGAGAGTTGGATATGAGGAAATCACTGGAGGACAAGGAAGGGAGGACTCAAAAGGAAAACGAATCTAGTTCATTTTTGCTTAAGATGATCAAATTGCTCATTAGCTTTGGCTAAAAAATCTTCTAGTGAAGCAAATTTTGATTCAGAATTTCATTTGGAGGTCTCTGCATAGCAGTCAAAATTTGCTGCCCACTGTCCCTAAGAAACCTTATCCCCTTTCTTTTCTAAGGAGTCACTGAAATGAATATTATTGTTCAAGTCAAATGTTCCCCAAAGTCACCACTGAAAGCCCAAACTATCTTTGGTGAATTTATGCCATGTAGAAAGAAAGGCATAAGAATAAGAATTATGCTGAGAGTACATACAAGAAGCATTATTATTTTTTTTCTGGAAGAGGAAAGTTTATAGACTTAGATGACCTCATGAGAGCTGGCAATAGTCAGTAGGAACATAATGCTTGTATATCTTGTGTCTCAGGCCCCCAACCTGATAGCTGGTCACCTCTGAAGGCTACCCCCCAAATCTGTGTCTTTTGATAGGTAGAAAAACAGAAAGAATGCTCTCTGTGGCTGAAAGTTGAGCTCTCAGGAGTTTATATGAAGGAGAACCTTTGGTGACCCACAGAAAAACTTGTCCAAGCAGACGTCAGTGTGGTAAAACTGCAAATTCATTGGTCTATGAGGCCAGCTTGAACAATAAGGCTCGTATGCCCTATCCCTGTATTCTACCATTTTGCATCTTATGACAACAAGCATTTTTAGACAGTACAACACAAAGGAGTAACAAAAAAGACACCAAAAAAAGATGAAAATGAATAGCTTGATTTCACCAAGGATGTCCAAGCAAATGGAAACCAGTAACAAAACCCAGATGCCAAACTGAGAATAAATAGGCAAGGAATTCAATGCAAAGATAGCAGAGTTCAGACCTGGGGCTACCTTACAATGCCAACCCAGACTCAATCAACCTCTAGCAACAAAGCATAACGCCTCTGTAGCTACCACACCTGGTTGAGGGCTGCAGTCTGCTACCACAGTGTCTTGATGGGACCTCCAGGAAAACCCTGGAAATAAATGAAACCACCCAAATGGGAACAAGTAAAGCCTAAATATTCTGAACTTGCTATAGCAAGTGAGTCAGCCATCATTATTTGCATTTGACAGAGACTTAAAAGCAGACAGGGAAGTTGGACATATGTGTAGTGGGAAAAAGAGGATTCAGGCATGCCCTGATTGGAGGTTTTGGCATTGGAGCTGGGGGTGGGCTCACTAAATTTGGAATCTTATGTGATTCATTAAGGGAGCATATTTAGCTTTCTCTGTTTAGCCCTAAATTGAAGGCAGAGGCAAAAACTGGGTGGGACTGGTAGTTATTGATCAATCCTGGCTGTTCTAGACTTACAACCAAAAAGGTTTGGCTTCCTGGGTTGTTTGTTGCAGTTCATGGGTCAGACTTCTATTTTTATATATGGTCTGGCTATCGTCAGTTAGTATACTCTGTCTTTCAGTTGCTTGCCAAGGGTAGGTGGTGAGGGAAGATGATTGATTACAAAGGAGTTGAAGGGAATTTTCCATATGTTGATTGTGGTAGTAGTTGCCACATACATATGCACCTGTTAAAATCATAGAAAAGCAGTTTGCAAGGCAGAAATAGAGACACAGATGTAGAGAACAAACATATGGACACCAACGGGGGAAAGCAGGGGGTTGGGGTGCTGGTGGGATGAACTGGGAGATTGGGATTCACATATATACACTTATATGTATAAAATAGATAACTACTAAGAACCTGCTGTATAAAAAAATTTTAAAATACAAAAATAAAAAAAACTGAGTTTATGTATGAAAAAAAGATTCAAACTCAAAAAAATCATAGAAAAGTACTCCTAAAAAGGCTAAATTATATTTTATATAAATTATAGTTCAACAAACCTGACTTAGAAAAATAAAATTAGACATATTTGTTCTGTAATTTTCTCCAGCAAAGTTCAGCTGTGTTTATGTGACTATAGAAATATATGAGTTCCATTCGGTACAAATAAAATGGAAGGGGAGAGAATCAAGGAATTAAAACAATTTGCAAAGGTGGGTATGATATAACACGAAATCAAGGCTGTTCAAAGAGGAAAGTAAATCCAGAAAGAGACTGATGGGTAGTATATAAAAGGGGTGAGGTTAAGGATCTCAGTGAGAAAAGAAATTCATCGGTGAAGCTAATTGTGCCAACGAAGTAGAAGAAGAGTCAGCGATAGTCAGGTGGATTTTGAAGCTATGATTTCATAGATAGTGCAGTTTTCGCTAGTGACAAATTCTAGGTTTGGCTATAGAGTAGTACATTTAAGAAAAGTAATTGAAAATAAGAAGCTGAAGCAACCAATCAATCATTGAGAGGGATGGATCATGTGTGGGGATGGAGGGGGCAATGTGAATGACACAGTAGGTTCAGAGGAGTGGAAGAACGAAATCCATTTTCTAAAGTTATTAATAAATGAAGGGAGCTTTCCAAAAGGTTGGTAATGATCAGGAACAGATTCCCTGTGGAATGGAATGGGAGAGAATAATGGAGTCAGATTCCGCAAGCCTCAAAGGAAAATTATTTTTTTCACCTTATTTTTAAAAATGAGAGAGGTAGAACTTTGGAATGTAAGTTACATTGATTAGTGGGCAGGAAACATAAGCAACTTACTACCCAATCCTGATATATCACGAGTGTTTGAGAATCCTCCTCCTGGAGAAGACTGTACCAGAAACACAGGGTCCTCAGGAGATAATCAAATTTCACTTGAGTCAAGAAGCTGTGGTCAGGGAAGATTGAGGGTATAGGGGAGTTATCAGAAAGAGCTAGGAGACTTTCCTAAACTTCAACTGCCATGGTGCGTCATTTTTGGTGCCTCTTCTGTCATTCTTCATGACGTTGTGCCTTCTGCCTGTCTAGAATCTAAACTCCTGATCTGTTATCTCTGGCTGTCTTGGATGTTTTCCAGCTCAGCTTAATCTAATATACTTAACTCATCCCCTCTATTTCCATCACCAAAGACATGGACTTAATCATTTAGTGGGAGGAAGAAGGACCAGAAGGAAGGATGGAGGAACTAGTGAGGAAAGCATGGAACAAATATTTTATTCTTCATTTTAGATTATCAAGACTTTTTCCCCCTTCTCTTCTACATGCCTCTTGTTTTATGCTTTTTCAACCAGGCAGTGGAACTATTGGTAGGTTCTTTTCTTTTGCCATTCAGGCATCTTGGATGTATATGTTGTAGGTTATGTAACATATGCCATAATCTACCAATAACACACCATAAAATATTTAAATATGTTGCTTAATTATTTATTACTGTTCCAAAAAGAAGATGAAAACATTGATGTCGGAGCTGTTTTCTTTTCTTATAAAATCATTAATTACTCTGGAAGAAATGTTTTTCTGTTTCTAAATATTTTTCAGATTTTGTCTTCTCTGTCAAATAACTGAAATGCTTGTGAACCATTATTTGTATCTTCTTCTCTTTCCCTCAAGTCCCAGAATGTTAATGCAAACGTAAATTTTGAATAGGTAAAACAAGGATTAGAAAAATGAACAGAAGTTATATCTGGCTGCTTAGATGACTAAGGATATGATAGCAGTTTGGGGCATACTCATTGTACACACGTGACCTTTGCAATGCTACAGTAAAATTCTCAATATCATAGTAGCTTATTAGTACACTAATAAGCAGAGAGGTGAAAATCTTCTGATATGGATGAATGTGGATATTTTCAATATTCAGGGTATTAGGAGAGCTTATATAGTCTCTGGAAACACAGCTTTCCATATCTTAAATTAATTATATTTCTAGCTCTACTGAGAGCAATGATAATTTTTAGCAAACAAAGATTGCTTTTACTCGGCTCACCTACCCTGACAAACAAAAGAGCAGTCAAATTCACTTTCTCTGTTACTTTCTTTGCATCTGAGCCCATAATTGATTTCCATAAAAAATATTGTTACAATGCTATACCACTTCAGGCTTTTATTACTGATTATTACACCAAAAATAAGAAAAGAAAGCAAGGAAAAGGGAACAACAAATGAAAGAAAGAATAAAGGAAGAAAAACAGTAATAAAGAAGAAATGAAGGAAACCAGATGGTGACATGTAAACAAAGCTATGCCTTTCATAATATTATTTCCATTTCTAAGTTTATCTGTAATAGATTGCCAATAGGACATCATGGAATTGAGGTATTATTGTTCATTTCAAACAGTGTAGTCAGTAGTAAAAAGGAAGTGTCAAAATGTAATTGATCTTTACTAGTCAATACAGCTGAAGCAAAATAAAACATCAGCCCTATTGACTCCTTTATTGTTAAAATGAATAAAAACCAAAAAAAAGCATGAGTATGTATAAACATAGTCTCACATACATCCTTGAAAGTAATTTAGTTGGTACTATAATATTTATCATCCTTAGATACATCCCAATTATCATGACTAACCAGCCAACTCAAGTGTACTTTATTATTCACGCAAAATAACAATACAAAACGAAGATGATAAAAAGAGCCATTTGGGATTATATTTTTGCTCCATGCCAATAGATTATTCTGTGGGTAAAGTGCAGAAAAGTTATCTGGGGTAATAGAGTTGTGTTATTTATCACAACAACTTTAAAGTTTAAGGTAGTCTTAACTAGATATTTAAGTTCTCAGAAAAAAATAATAACTTTGTTACTTAGTGTTGCTATTTTTCAGGTGGCTGGAAGCTGTGGTCAAATAATAGCAGCCAATGAATTGTCTAGTCTGGGAAGCAAAAGTTATAAAATAAGCATTTATTAAGTTATGTTTATACAATAAAAATGGCATGTTCATAATCACAAAACTATATAATGTAAAATGAATATCATATTAAAAATAAAATTTATAAAATGTATAATAAGCCATCTTATTTTGAGACATAATCTCTTAGCATCTAGTCAGTTGGTTTCCTACAGTCACAACTTGTCAGTAAATTAAAGATGCTTGGTGTCAGCTCCTCAAAATATTAATGCCCCTTTAGTTGAACTAGTTTAGATATATACAATTTCTAAATTAAGTTTGGGTTTGCTCTGCCTGGATTATCCTCTCATTTAGAGACACTACCCTTTCTTTACCAAAGTGTAATAGAATACACTTTCCATAATCTTCCTCAGATTAGCCACCCAAGGCTCACAAAATTGTGTCATCTAATGTTAATAAATTCCTTAAAGAGAGCCAACAACGAACATGTTATTTGAGGCTGGTGTCTCAAACTCTATTCATAGTTCTATCCAAGGTTGTCTCTCAATATCATCTCTCTCTTGCTTGTTTCTCAATTTCTATCCCACAAACCCCAGGATTATTAATCTCCCATCAAAGAAGCAGCCTTGCTTTCAACTGTGCTTTTCACTCTCTCATCTCTCTCATTTCAATCCAGGGCACCTTCGTGTCTCACTGGTCCTTTTTCCATGTTTGCTAATCTCCATTCTAAACTCACTCCTTGTGTTATTAGAACTCATAATGAATTACATCAAGAGAATGATTCCTAAATCTTCTTGCCTTGATTTCCAAAAACCTGTCTAGAAGAAGTAATACCTTTTCCCTTAAATCTCATCTACTCCAGGGTAATGTTTTGGCAGAACTGGCCTCCTCTCGGTTCTACTTTGTTATTTCTCTTTTAAGTTTCTCCTCTGTTGAAACTGTTAAAATGTAGTTGTGATTCAATTTCCATTCTTGTTTTCTATGAACCTATATTTCACTGCTTACTCTAGCACCTGGTTTCCACCTTCCATAAATTACTTTGAATAATATGTCCACTTCAATATCATACTGAGAACTTAACTAACATACTAACCTAAAAGATCTTTTAACATTTTCTACTCTAGAACAAGTGTAGGAAAACAACATCCCACAGGCCAAATCTGGCCTCTTTCTTATTTTTGTAATAAAGATTTAATGGAATCAAGCCATACCTACTTGGTTGCATATTGTTCTATGGCTTTCCCTGAGGACAAAGTGAGTAGTTGCAACAGAGACCATAAAGTCAAAAATATTTACTATCTGCCCTTTATAGAAAATATTTGCAGATCCCTCCCTGTTCTAGAGTTCCCCCAAAATCACTAATCGTAAGAATCATTATTAGTAATCAGTATCTTCAGAGGGAAGGTCTGTGAACCTCTCTTATCAGGTGGATTTTGAAATATTTCTTCTACCCTAAAAGTCTTAAACATACAAGGAAAGGAGCATGAGCTTTGATTCCCCCATAGTTTAATCTAGTGGTTCTAAGGGTGGCAGAGAATAGCTTCACATAGGAATATTTTACAAATGCAAATTCTCACACTCTGCCTCAGACATACTGAACCAAAATCTCTGCGGGTGGGGTCTGGTGGTATATGTGTTTTAACAAGTCCTCAAAGAGATTCTGGAGCATACTTAAGTTTGAAAGCTATTGCCCTAAATAAAGCAATTACTCTTACCTCACTGCAAAAATCTCTCAGGAAATCACCCATTTTCCTTTCTGTTTATCTCTGCATGTATATACATAATATTTCTTTGTATCTTTCCCCTTTGGAATTCGCATGAGAGATTCATATTCCTTTGTAAGGCTAACCCCTCCACTGGTCTCTTTAATATCATTTCTTTCCAGTTCCACCAGTACTTTCATACATCAATCCCTTCTCTCACCAGCCTACCTCCACCTTCCTCTTATATCTACAAACTTAATTTATGCCTCACTCTCTGTTTTTGTTTACAGATATTCTCAAGGCATGCCTTATGCCCTCTGTTTCTTAGTTAACATCATCCTCCAACTAGTTGTCTAAGCTAGTAAACAAGAAACAAGTCAGTCATGCTTGACTTCTCTTTTTCAGAGGCTCTGTTTCTGATTACTGATTAAGACTTGCTGATTTTCTCTTTATTAAGATAATTCTCTTAATCTTAATTCTCAGATTCAACCCCTCTCCATCCCTTCAGTCCTTGTCCTAACCTAGGCCAGAGGAGGCGAATTGCATGGTCCTGAGTTTACAGCTAGTAGCACTGATTGACTATCTCTATCCCACAGAGCCCAGATTTAGCCTCACAATCTTTCTCAGTTTATCAGCCTAGACAAGCATTTCTATTTGATTACTTTGATACCACTTCATTGGTTCTCAATTACTGAGCTGAAGACTGGTATCTGGCTGGTTGCATTAGAATCATATGGACTTTTACCACTGCAGATTGCAGAGACCCATCATTGATTTAGTCCCTTTTGCGGTAGGAACTGGACATATTTTAAAAAGCTCTCTAGGATATTTGATGAGTATACTCATTGATCTGGATGAGACCTATTGATGACTCTGTTCTAGTAATATCCCATTTTGACTATTTCAGTTGTCTGAATGGCATTCTTATCTCATCTCTCTCTTTAAAATTAATTTTTCTGTATTATAGCAGGGTGACCCTTAAAATTATTTTTGTAAACTCAGTTATGGTTGTCTAACCCCACCTTTACAAGACTTTTGTGCTTTTCCATTAGATATAGAATAAATCAAAACTTTCAACCTTGATGTATAAGGCCACTTTCAACATACCACCCTATATTCCAGACACATATTTTTGAATAGTCTTTCCCCTGCCAATTTTCTGCAACATTCTGGCCATCCTGACTATTTACTATTCTTTCAATATGTCATGGAACATCACATCTCTGTGCCTTTGCTTATGCTACTTTTTCTGTCTGAAACATACTCTTTTGTATATCCACCTATCCAATTCAAATGTGACTTTCATTCTTTTTCTTACTTTGTTGTCACTGATCTTGAATCAGCCTTCCTTAAAATGATGGGAGGTTTTGAGAGTAGCAACAAAATTACATTTTAATTTCAAATTCCCAAATCAGTGCCTAGAAATTAATAATCCCTTTCTGTTTCCAAATCCAAGTCTCCAGTTAAATTCTCCCCAAAATTGAAATTTTCCTTCTGAGAATTTTAATTTCTTTGAATTAGCTGACAATCCCATAAGTGCTTGCCACAGTGAGAATTCCACAAGTAGAGAAATAGGAGACGACTGTGAAATACTGGGAAGATAGCAGAAAATGGATGAGGTATTCTGGTCATTTTGTAAAAATGTTATAGAAAAATTTTCTGACTAAGAGATTATAATGTCCATGGTAATATGGCCTTCAATTGTGGAAGTTGTCTAAAAATGCATACAGGGAGCAGAGGGATTTAATTACATTCAGGAGCGATATACTGCTGGGATTTGTGATTGTAAAGATAAATACTATCATAGTAAAATAAATATATTTTATTTATTATGAAATAAAAAATGTAGTAATATAAATATTAGTTTATCAAGTCCTTTCATCTTTCTCCCTTTCTATTTCTCCTGTAGTGTTGACAATTTTTTTAAGCCTATTATTTCTTGTCTCTTCCCTGTAATTGCCAATGACACGTATGTGAGACAATTGACCAGACTTAAAAAGGTGGCCTAAACTCATGGAAAGGGAAAAACTAATTGACAATGATGAGCACTGAGAATTTAACCTAAAATCATTTGCATCATACCTTGAGAATTCATCATCTATAATAGATATTTTCACATATGACTCAACATTTTTATGTGATAAGAATTTCTCTAAAATCTAAGCTAAAAGCACATAGCTGTTTGATGTCAGAATTAGAACTAGTACTTAATTTTTACTATTCTTCTTTTATTTTGTTCTATTCAATAGAATTGAATTACAACAAAAGCAATAATAAATATTGTACGAAGCAAACTACCATAATATATATATTTTTAATTTTGAGAATTTCTATAATAATTAAAACATATGTTGTATCTAAGAACAGCAATAAGTTCAACTGATTTATTTATTACAAAATTTGGCTGCTTAGGGAAAAATCCAAATTATCCCTTGTAAACATGTTTTTCTCAATTATCAGTAAATTATTTTTCTATTTTACACTATTTTTTAATCTTAATTACATTTTATTTCTTCAATCTGAATCTAAAAAAGGGAAAGAAAACTTTTGTTCTGTTTGTAAGTGCCAGTTGAGAAATCATTACGTATCAGTCTTCTAAAAATGGTATTAAATGGATCACGATTACTGAAACTGAGTTTGGTTTGTTACATCTAAATGTCAAGGAAAAAGATTTTCACCATTTCATTTGTCCAATGTCCCTTGTCAGTGATTATTTAACCTTTGAATAAACTAGATTGTAATACCAAGGAAAATTTAATAATACCTAGAACGAAAGATGTATTTGCTATTGTAAACCACCAAATTAAAAACCCAGTTGTAGTTTAAATGTTCATCTGTAGATATCATGATTGGAAATATGAATACATTAATCTTTTAGAAACAATATTATAAATAATAGTTCACAAACCTTTCCAAAAATTTATATTTATTCCTAATGAAAAATGGGAAAATATGCTGTAACACTTGCACACATTTAAGAGAAATTGAATGGCAAATGTTAATTCTATTCAAATGATTCTCTTTCTGAAGGAAAGCAGGCTTCATCATAGGAGAATGGAGAGTTAGCTGGATACTCTTTGGAGCTTCTGAATGTGGATATTTCCAAAAGCGTTAGAGTTTTATGTCACCTGTTTTCAATGTGTATAGTTTAATTTCCAAACATAACTCTTTTTTTTACTTCTTAAACATGTTTCATTTTTAAAATAATTAGCCATGTCTTCATACAAAAAAAATAAGTAATAATAAGGGAAATCAAGGGAATATAGGAAAGATAGCAACAAATAAAAGAATAGAGGGATAGAAAAAGATTTTACAGAGAAGGAAGTAGTTAGATTTACCTACAGCAAATGGGCAAGAATTAGAACAGAGGAAAAGGGAAAACCATTAATAAAATATCTTCAGACACATTTGTAAAGGTAATTGCCATTGGTGGAAGCTTAATTGGTGCAACTCTTTAGTGATATGGAGCTTGTATATCTTCCTCATGGATAATGTCTCTGTCATTGTCTTTACCCTGAGAGGTAGAAACAATGGGTTAGTTACATCTGTGGTCATCCCTAGTGCATTGTATAAAGGAGATATATTATTACAATCTAAACTACTGGTTATGAAATAATAGTCTATATGGTTCCTACTCTTTCTTTGAAAAGGGAAATATATTAACTGTATAATTTATTGTATTGTTCTCATTAAAAAGAATGCCTGCTATATGCATAGCATTGATCATGGTAATTGGATAAAAGAGAAATATTAAAAATGTTTATTGTCCTTAAGAATTCACTGGGATACTAAGATAAAACATAAACATTATTCACTGCTACTGGCAGAAAGTAAAATTGCTACCCTGTATCAATACACAATCCAATGTTATTTTGCAGCTCCTCCCATGAAGAGGTAGTGTCTATTTTCCTATCCCTGGAAGTTTGGCTGGGCTTGTGAATGGTCTATTGTCTTGAGACCCTGCTCAGCCCATATTAGATTGTTGTAGGTTGAGAAACTATACTGAAAGTAGAGTCATCACATTTGTCCTAGTGGAGGCCCCAGAGATGTGAGAGAGCCCAACCAAGATCAGCAAATACTTTTCCTCCTTCACAGTGTCAGCATATTCATGAGTAAGTAAAATTGGACCAAAAAAGAACTGCCCAGTTGACCCATAGCATCATGAGCTAGTGATACAGTTGGTCTTTTAAGTCACTATGTTTCTTTGGAGTAATTTTTAATACAGTAAATGCTAACCGATGAAACTCTATAGAGGGTGGTAAGGGCTTCCTATCTTCCTTTCCTCAGAAGAGGTTTTGCTTAACCGGCCATAATATTAAAGTAAGGTTTTCACAGTCAGAAATTATATTTATAGAATGAATACAATTCTTCCAAAAAGCTAGCAGAAACTAATAGTCCACATATCTGTATTTTGCCATATACTTATTTCAGCTTTCAGTAAAATTAAATAGAATGGGATATCTCCTTATTTATATATTGAGAATAGCAACAAGAAAATAGTCAACAAATAAACCAGGTTTTAGAAAAAACACCTTTTCCTACCACACAACTTCTAAAATATTTCGGCCAATAGCTACAAAAACTCAGGAGAACCAGCATATACAAAACAAAATTAATATTAAATTCTGTACTCTGATACACATAGCATTCTTCCCTAGTCCCTTACTATAATCTTTCACAGGCAAGGATACACATTTTAAAAATTAAGTCTTCAAACCATACCAGAAGGCTTAGAAAGAACAGGTGAGTCCATTTTAGCAGATTCAGAAGCCAAAGAATAATTTTTATTTTATCAATTTTCTGGCCCTGGAGAATGCTCAATAGTCTCTGAAATAAATGGTGCCAACTACATTAAATATGGGAGCACAACCTCCCCTTACTTTATTCTGGATCATTAAAATAACAGCCCTGTGACCTTAACTTTATGCTTGATAGTTCATATTAAAGACCTCAAAGAAGACTCTAGGTCAGAAAGTCAGAAAGTTTTACTGTTGACCTTTCACACACTTCTACAAGAAATGATTATTTACATATTTTGTAACTTTAAAAGCATATATATTTTATTGTTTAAAAATAAATTTATTAAAAGATGTAATATTTCCATATAATAGAAAGCCACAAAGCCATTAAAACCTTATTTTGAATAATATTTAATAAAATAAAATGAGGTTTAATGTTGTAAGATAAGAAGGATGTTAAACTATATATAGTATGTTTCAAAATAGGTAAAAATATGTATATATGTATATTTATACATACATCCATGTAATATGAACACGTGCATTACAAGACAATGAAAATATGTCAAAATGTTAACACAGATTATTTTTTCATGTTATGATTATGGGTTATTAAAAACACTTTTATCTCTATTCCTAATATTCTATAAATTCCTTAAAGTCAGCTTAAATGGAAGCTATTCCTTATTGGAGACAGGAGAGTTGGGTAAATCATAAGTCATTATATTCTCCCCAAAGTTTATCCTCCTTCTTTTAAACTCCCACATTACTAAGCTGTTTGTTGCTTTCCAATAATATACATTGCCTACCTGCCTTTGTTCCTGCTTTTTCCTCTACTTGGATCATGTTTCCTTCACTTCTTTATTCTTCTTCCACTTATTTTTCAAGATTCATCATGGTGATCTTTTTCTTTTTTTCCACTATGTCCTCCCTACTCAACTTGTCCTTCTTATAGATGGGGCTAAGTGGGCCCAGGGCCTCTATATCAACTTGTTTATAACACTTATCAAATTGTTACTTATGATTGTGTCCCCCTTCAATGGATTGCAAGAATCTCAGAGAAAGGGTTCAGTTGAGTCACATTTATAATATATCATCAAAGCTTAGCATAATGTCATGGTCATAATATCTATTTCATATAATATTATTATTCACTCATTTATGCATTCACCCACTCAACAAATTCTATTTGAATCACATAGTGCTATATACTAATACCAGAGCCATGTATTAAATGAATAATGAATGAAAGCTTATGAAGATGCCACTTTTTTCTCAACTGATCATCAGCTTTGTGTGGACATAGTTTCTGCCTTTTTCATCTTGTAGCTCAAGTAAATAGTATAAATGTTCAAGAAGTGCTCATTGAAGCTATCAATAAATAAATGCAGCTACTCCATATAATAAAGAACGACGTGGTTTTTTGCTGTTTTTATACATGTGCATCCTATGTTTTAACTCCCATGATGAAGCTATCTTTGAAATAAGGCATCACATAAGGACTTCTATAAAATAGGAACTTCTTGAACAATTATTGTTTTCAAATGAAGCAAGGAAATTCTGAATGAACTGAAGGACAGTAGCCCATAAGTGTGTAAGCCAGCTGCAGTAGCATTAATAATTAACTGTAGCTAAATATGAATTACATTGACATACATTATATTAGTTTCAGGTGTACAGCATAATGATGTGATATTGTGAAATGATCACCACAATAAGTATTGTTAACATCTGTCACCATTTGTGGTTACAGAATTTTTTGTCTTGTTATGAGAACTTTTAAGATCTAATCTCTTAGCAACTTTCAAATATGCAATACAGTATTATTAACTATAGTTGCTATGCTGTAAATTACATCCCCATGATCTATTTATTTTATAACTGGAAAATTGTACCTTTTGACCCCCTTCACCCATTTTTCCCACTCCCAGCCCCTGCCTCTGGCAACAATCAAACTGTTCTCTGTATCTATCAGTTTGGTTTTGTTTATTTGTTTTTTAGATTCCAGATATAAGTGAGATCATTCAGTATTCATCTTTCTCTGTCTTATTTCACTTAGCATAATGCCCTCAAAGTCTATCCATGTTGTCACAAATGACAAGATTTCCTTTTTTATGACTGAATAATATTCATATATATATATGTCATATTTTCTTTATCTTTGTATACTTAAGTTGTTTCCATATCTTGGCTACTGTAAATAATGCTGCAGTGAACATGGGGTGCATATATCTTTTTGAGTTAGTGTTTTTATTTTCTTCAGATAAATATCCAGGAGTGGAATTGCTGGATCATATGGTAGCTCTAGTTTTAACTTTTTGAGGAACTTCCATTCTGTCCCACCAATAGTGCACAAGGATTCCCTTTTCTCCACATCCTTGCCAACACTTGTTTATTTCTTGTCTTTTTGATAACAGCCATTCTAAAAGTGTGAGGTAATATTTCATTGTGGTTTTGATTTGCATTTCCCTGATGATTAGTGATGTTGAGCATGTTTTCATGTATCTGTTGACCATCTGTATGCCTTCTTTGAAAAAAGTCTATTCAGATCCTCTGCCCATTTCTTAAATTGGATTGTTTGTTTTTTGGCTTTTGAATTGTACGAGTTCTTTATATATTTTGGATATTAACCCCTTATCAGATACATGATTTGCAAATATCTTCTCCAAGTTGCCTCTGCATTTTGTTGATGGTTTTCTCTGCTGTACAGAAGCTTTTTGGTCAGGATTTCTGTTTTAGTGATTTATAATGCATTTGGCATCATTAAGGTAATTACATTAGTATCATTTTAACACAAGCACAACACTGGTGGCACAGTGGTTAAGGATCTGCCTGTCAATGCAGGGGACATGGGTTCGAGCTCTGGTCCAAGAGGATCCCACATGCCCCAGAGCAACTAAGCCTGTGTACCACAACTACTGAGCCTGCACTCTAGAGCCCACAAGCCACAACTACTGAGCCCACGTGCCACAGCTACTGAAGCCCGTGTGCCTACAGCCTGTGCTCCGCAACAAGAGAGGCCACAACAATGAGAAGCCTGCACACAGCAAATGAGAAGCCTCCACTCGCTGCAACTAGAGAAAGCCTGCGCACAGCAACGAAGACCCAATGCAGCCAAAAATAAATAAATAAATTAATTAATTTTAAAAAATGATAATATGAGCGCGATTGGTTATAAAACTAAATTAAGGACAAGTTATTGAATTATATGTACATATTTCTTCCAGTTTTCCCCTTTGCTCAGATGGTACATTTCCACACTCACATATGAAATGGTTTAATGGGTGAATTCAGAAACAGTGACACTTTTTAAATTTTTTTTTTGCGGTACGCAGGCCTCTCACTGTTGTGGCCTCTCCCCTTGCGGGGCACAGGCTCTGGACGCACAGGCTCAGCGGCCATGGCTCACAGGCCTAGCCGCTCCGCAGCATGTGGGATCTTCCCGGACTGGGGCACGAACCCATGTGTCCTGCATCGGCAGGCAGACTCTCAATCACTGTGCCACCAGGGAAGCCCCAGAAAGAGTGACACTTTTAAACCACCAGAACTTTGAAAAATAAATCAATAGCTTCTGCTAGTTGAATTCTTCCGATGTAATAGATGCTTTGAACATCAATTTCTAATTCTGTTTCTCTATTTCTTTCCCTGAAGCTTTTGGTCCACACTCATGTAATAAAAAGCAGAATCTTATCTATGAAAGATCCATAATATGTATTTATAATACTCATCCAGCAGCTTCAACTATATGATTGTTCAACAACTATCACAAATATGCAGTTCTGAATTATCAAATATTCAAACTAAGCATTTGTTTAGGATACCATTATAAGCAGACGATAATTATACACTTGAAAAGAAGCATCAGGTTTAATATCAAAACTTTCTTGATATATTTAGATTTATTTTAATATTAGTATTTTATTTTTAATTGGAAGAGGGAGGCAGTTTAATGTGTTCAATCCTCAGGACTTTGAACTTCTTATTATAGTCTTGCAAGTATGTCAAGTAACTTTTGCTCCTCTGTACTTTTCATATTATTTACTCTTTGTTTAATGACCTCCACTGAATAGTCTTTCATTGAAAGTCTAACCATCTTTGAAAATGCAGATAAATCCCTTATTCCAGGAACTCCTGAGTCAAAATTAATAGGTAAGGAGTTTTGTGTGCCAAAATCATTTTAACTTAAAATTTTTATTTTAAGAATTACAACTTAAATTTTGCTTCATGTACAAGTGATTAGCACATATGTCTTAAGCACCTTCATAAGCTTACAAAAATAAAAATATGTCTCAAAATCAACAATAAATTTTTGAACTGAGAAGCAGCCTAGGGCTCTGCTTTCTATAGCCAATTAATCCAAAGCTCAGAGAATTTGTTTCTCCAAAGCCAAAAAACTGGTCTAGTCAGAATAGAAACTACTTTTTCTGACTTCTGGTTCTGGACTATTTACCAAACTGTTTTACATGGTAATTTCCACATAATGACTCTTCAGTAAATGATTGATGAATTTAACTACTTTTAAATTTTGAATAACTCAAGAAGACTCATAGTCTTATTAAAATATTTTGGAATGCAGGTTTACCTTCTATAGGCACACCTATATGCAGTGTTCACATTTATCTTAAAATCGTGTTCATTTCGGGGCACATTAGATTTGCTTTTTAGTTGCTTTATTCATGTTTTTTTTTTCCACTCCCTTAACAATCAGAAGTAGGTTATGCCAAAAATCACAAATGCGTTACATATCATTGAAACAAGGAAAAAGAACAAGAGCCAGGTAATGAATCAGAAAACAGGATAAGACCAACTACTGGTCTGAATATAAATTAAAGCTTTGGGCCTCCTGGAAATTGAAGCACATGAGGGGCTATAATACGCTATGTCACCTCCTTATTAATTTGTGAAAGTGGATCAGGGCAATACAATGCAATATTTTCTAATACAAGTTAGACATTTAATTTGATGAATCTTTATATATGGGACATTAGACCGTTTATTGGAAGGTAACTTCAATAGTACTTTTAGAAAAGATCAGGAACATCAATTACATTGCTATTTTTAAGGTATCCCCTTAATAAAAGACAAAGGTAAAATATTATACATTTTATTTCATGAAGACAGTTCTAAGTTTAATGAACTGATATATAATCTATCTAGCTTTCAGATGATTTCTTTTCAATTTAAGGTTAGAGGTTAAGGGTAGGTGTTGAAAAACCTAATGACTGACTAATCAGCATGTTTTTCTCTGTTAATTGTGTTATTATTTCTTTGGATAGAAACGAGAAGGTAAATAATTCAAAATGAAACTATTATGGTTTGGTCTTGAAATACAAGTTAAATTCTGTATTATTTATGGAAATATCTAAATGTTAAGAATATACCTGGCAAGCTTGACACTTTGTTTTAGAATTCAAAGGGTGTGACATAAATATGTGACCCATGTATGTCTCCATTGGGGTAGGCTACAGGAAATCTTGTAGGCAGGATAAAGTCGTTTTCAAGTAACACCATTTAAGCTGCTCAAATGCTTAAACGAGTACTTTACTGAAGTGCCCGACTTCTTCACTATAATGCTTGAAAGGTATGAGCTGGAGTTTTGGGTATTTTAAAAATTAGAATTGCATTATTTTAAGTCTTGAGAGATAGATTCAATATTCTCCAGATACCTACAATTCAGTTGATAACTGGTTTTGTTACTATCCATCCAGGGTGCCAAAAAGAATGTAGGACTTGCCTCTGTGCTATTAGTCATAAATCTCTGTAGAGTTATGGATTTTTAAGTTTTAAAAAAAAAGCTTTCATCCTACCTCAGGACATATAAAGGTACAGTTTTCTCTGTTGAGATTCCATTTGTAGCATGCAGCTATTATGTGATATTGTGATAAGGTTATGCAGGTATCATCAGAAGCACTTTTCTACATGTAGTTCTTTCCAATTGACTCAAAGGCTAACAACAGATCAATAAATACTACAAAATGTCATAAGTTGTTCCAAGTTTCTCAACGCATGGGAATAGAATGTAGCAATTATAATTAGGAACTAGCATAATGAGCCTATAGCCTTGCAAGGCTTTAGAAAAGGTGGTTCATAATGGCACTTATAGAAAAGGAAAAATAATAACAATCATCCCAAGTTATGAGAACTTCTGTAAGAATAAAGCCCAAACTCAAAGGAAAGGATTTTGATAATTGAGTAAACAAGGTTCTTTATACCAGCCTTCTAAGACTTAAGAGTTATTATTTAAATGCGTGAAATCAGTGAGACTGTGGACTTCCAAGGACAGATCTATTGGTCTAAAACCACAGGAGCAAAGATTTGGCTGAAATTGTTTAACAAGTCATTGGTAGAAAATTGCACCTCTGTAACTTTTCTTTCTTAATTTATATCAAAGAGAGATTTGTCTCCAAATATCATTCATTTTTATAACTAATGACAAATAAAATCTCTCTCACTAAGATATGTTTGAAATGGTGTAGTGCTTTTAATTGACATATACTATTCACCTTTGCAATGTTTTGTTAGCTTCTTACGTTTTTTTGTTTTATCTTTGTTGTCACTGCTGTTAGATTTGTTTTTCTTTTCTTTCTTTCTTTTTTTTTTTTTTTTTTTTTTGGTTTTGCTTCCCCCAAATACTCAGGTGGCCATGGCCTATGGACCTTCTAACTATAAGTCAATTTCTGAGTTTCCCTGGCTGATGACAAAAAATAATAATAAAAATAAAAACAAACAAACCAAAATGTCCTCCTCAAGGAAAATGTGAACTATTATGACAGACAAAACCTGAACTACATTCAGAACATTTTATACTGCATAATGGTCTCTTCCTGCAGCATCTTTAAACAGCATCAGGCTATAACACCCTGTAGTCTGATAAAGGCCAGGGGTGTCTAAAATGATTTTAAAATATTGAGTATTGGTATATCCTGTACTCTGCTGACTTACTCCTTAACTCGGGTTCATTCCTTTGTTCCGGCTACATGCTTCTGAACACACACAACCTTACAGCCACTGTTCTGAGCAGACACTTGCTAGAATAAAACCTGAACAAAACATATCATGTTGGCAAGAGCTTTCTATCCTCTGGTATGGGTAGCACGAACATTAAAAAGTATTTCTTTAATTCCTATTATACATAGTACTGCAATCTCATTAGTTGCTGCCATTAAAGACCCACTATAAATGTCGATTTTATTTTCATTAAGAAGCATCATTGAGGTATCGTTATGATACATCTGTAAGAGGACTTTGTAATTGTCAGGTAGTGGCTCTACCAAAAAGACCTCTTCTTTGATGGAGTTTCAATTTCAGTGAATACCATCTAAAATATACCTCTACCCTTTGTGCAAATGCATTTATTTGAATATGGACTTGACATAGGGCAAACCTCTAAATAATAACACAATTGGAGTCCAACTAAGTTTGAGCTCCATAGATAAGGAAGAACACAGTGCCCTTCTTTTTAGGAAAGTGTATATTGTTGTTTGCAACAAAAATAAACTTTTCTAGAATATTAATAGCAAGAAACAAAAAGATATCATTGACTTGTCCCCAGTCACATGTTTTAAGCACAATTATGCCCTGTTTCCTGACAACAGGTAATGTTGTATTGCTTATTGCTGTTTCCAAGGAATTGGAATTTCTTACTTACTTTTGACTGCCTTGTAGGAAAAAACCCGGAATCTTATGGCTATCACCAGAAATTCACTAAATAAGCACTTACAAGAGATGTATCAACTCAAAACTATTTTATACTCACTTCTCTATACACACACACATACACATTAACTAACTTTATTTGGCAACCCCAAAGGGCTTGATATTTCTACTTTAATCAAACCAAAAGAATCTTCTTAGAGCCGAAAGAGTTAGACAACTTTCAAATAGTAGGCTATGCAAAATTCACCAGAATAAATTATTGAAACTCTCATGATAAACAACGTAATCATTTCCAGACCACTTTCAGTGTGTAGATCAGAAGTCAAGACTATTCACCATAAAAATTGTTTTATATTGATACAAACGGTAATTTTTTACCAACATTTGAAAAGTTGAATATTTAATGTAAAAAGATATTTCACATAAAGATCTAGATTTTGAAATTCTCTTGGCAAATCAGAAGATATGACTACTATAGGCACATGTTTTTGCAATATAAGAATTGCTACCATTTAGTAAGGTGGGTATTTTTCCTGTTTTTTTCCCACAAATCCCTATTGTGTTGATTCTGAGCCAGTTGCCATGTTCCATCTTATGTGTGGCTGGATTCATTCATTTAACACCTTTCTCTGGTCTCTTAGGGATACAAGGTATGGCCATCACCTCAGAAAGTCATACAATGTCACCTAAGATTTTAGATAATAAAATCTGAATTTTCCCCTATTCCAGGCTTTTTTTTGCTTTTTAGACTAAGTTTTAAATTTTCTAGATTTATTTATATTCTTTCCCTTCTACTTGAACTTACATTTTTATTATGCAGACAAGATTCAAGTAGAATATTATAGAAGATTCTTCCCAATGCCCTATGATTTCACATGTAGCTTTTAACAGTACCAGAACCTTATGTTCCAAAGCATCTCCTTTCACTGCCAAGAGTTCCATATTTCAAATATATTACTCTGATTTTATCCTTATTTTCTTTATACATCATGGATAAAACCTTCTTTGTGAAGGTATTGAGATTTAGTTATTGTTTTGCCAAAGGGTTTTGATGATGAAAAAGATTATTTAAGTTGCATATTAATGTAAAAGTCAGTGCAAGAACAAAATCTGCTAAATAAAGGTTTTCACTCTATTTTGCCCTCAGGATATTGTTGCACAGCATATAATATGTTGATACATTATCTGATAAAATCGCTATTTGCAATGATACAAATTAAAAGATTTATCATTTTTATCAAGTGATAGAAACAAGTACCCTCCTGGGAAATAGGACTTATCTCTGAATTAAGGCAATTAAAATTATCCCACTGAACCACACAACCTTAGTCTTGTGAGATTATTTTAAATTGCTTCTGGTCATAAGAAATACATTTTTAATGAGCAGCATAGAGGGATGGAAGTACTTAAGGATATAAAGATTTCTTGGTAAACATCATTTTGAATCCCTGTTAAAGTATATATCACATCAAATCCTATTCCTATTCTTCACTTCTGATGGGAAAGTTATACTTCCACTATTGTCTAGGGCTTTTTAAAGTAGGAGCTTGTGTTATTCTAAGAATAATGTAGAGTAACACATTGTATTTCATGGTTTACTATTGATATGCATTTCTTTTCTTTTATAACTATGTATCCACACATTTTTAATTTATGAGTTATATATGCAAGTTTTCTTTAATTACTTAGGAATGTGTCTTTATATAATTTTAGAAGTGTGTCTATTGATAAATTTTAGAAAAAAAATTTTACACTTTGTCCTGCAACTAAGGATATTAGTGATTATTCCAATGATCCTGTCAGCATTCTGGACTGTAAAACTATTTAGATTAGGAAATATATGACATTTAAACATCCTGAAAATGGGTATATTGGATTGTATTTTTCCTAATGGTACTAGAATCATACGTTCACTGAATTATAGAGATAAATGTGACACTAAAGTCAGTTTATAAAATTTTTACATAAACACTTCACATCCATAGTAATGTAAAAAATTTTATAGCATAGGGAAAATAAGGAAATATAATGCTATCTGTACTCTATTTTTGTGTTGTCATGATATTAATTATTTTGAGAAAAGATATTGTATTATGTAATCTCAGAAACAGTCTTCTGGAAGTCAGACAGGCACAGAACTGTAAAACATGTTAACTAATGAATAATCATACAGCACATCTATCTTTCACTCCTTGGATTCCTGCCAAAAGATCTTTGGGAAAATGAGGTGTGATCATTAATCTTAGATGTTAGTTTGACTGGATTACAGGGTGTCCAGATATTTGGCTAAACATTTTTCTGGGTGTCTGTTAGGGTATTTTCAGATGAAATTCCCATTTTAATCCATAGACTCAGTATAACAGTTTGCCCTCCCCAGTGTGGGTGGGCACAATCCAACCCACAGAGGGCCTGAAAGGAACAAAGAGGCAAAGGCAGGAAGAATTTGGCTCTTCCGTCTGATTGCCTGAGCTGGGGCATGGATCTTTGTTCTCCATGTTCCTGGTTCTCAGGACTTCTGACTCAGACTGCAATCTACACCATCACCTCCTCTGGTTCTCAGGCCTTCAGACTCGGTATACACCAATTAGCTTTCCTGGGTCTCCAGTTTGCAGAGTGGAGACTGTGGAGCATCTCAGTTTCCATAAATGCATAAGCCAGTTGCTTACAACAAATTTCTTCCTATATTTATATCCTATTTGTTCTGTTTCTCTGGAGAATCCTGACTAACGTATAAGGTAAATAATGCCAAGATGTAAACACATTCTTTCTCTGTTTTCTGAGTTGATAATACATGGTAGATAATTTAACTGGGAGCAATAAAAGCATATGAAAAAACTTTCAAATGATTATCCCAATAGCTATCATTATTATCTATTGTGTGGAGGCCATTTTCTATGTATATATTTACATACCTTTAGAAATACCTGCTGCATATTTATTACAAGTCAATGACATGATTTTCACTAGAAAATAAAAGTGTCACAGCCTAATCTAGTAACAATACTTTCAATATTTATTTAACTTAAATTTTTTCCTTATACGTTTGTTTAAATGTTTTTTTGTTTTGTTTTTTTTTTTTCTTTCTTTTTGGCCATGCGTTCGTCTTACAGGATCTTAGTTCCAAGACCAGGGACTGAACCCGGGCCAGGCAGTGAAAGCTTGGAGTCCTAACCACTGGACAACCAGGGGGTTCCCTATATAAGTTTTTAAAAATATGATAAAGGTATCATAGTTACTTCTTTAAGAAGAAATTACATTTTCTTTTAGTTTGAAAGCATATTATTTATTTGAGTCTCATTAATATAGATGCCTGGTTTTCTCCAGACTTTCTTCTTCTGTGCCATACCACTTACCCCCATGCCCTCAGATGATGTGTTGGTATATAATGTAAATATTTGACAGACCCTTCCAAGACAGACAACTATTCTTTTTTTTCTTCCCTTTGGATTTTGATATCTCACAATTCTAGTCAGTCCCAGTTAATCAGACATATAAGAAGAATACCATAATTGTGAAAGTCGATATTACACTTAAATGATAAAAAGCATTACTACATTTTAGTCTTTTTGTGATGAAAATAGAAAGCAGTGCACTGACTTGGTGATTCTACTGAGATACTATAAATTAAATATTTAGAACATTTTCAGGGCCACAGTTACAAACGATCTTTGCATGCAGAGTGCTTTTGGTGTATGCAAAGAATTTCTTAATTGGTATACTCCTAATTAAGGAATGCTCTTAGCTTCTTATAAATTTAGAAAATATTACACATTCAAAGGGAAATCTCAGAAAGAATTCCACTAAATCACTAATGAAAGGCATCCCCTAAATGGATGGGGACAAATAAAGGGAGGCAAAAAAGAGAAAGCTAGGGGCAAAGAACATTTAATAGACTATGATTTACAATTGACCATTGAACAGGAGAGGTGAAAAATACCTATGTATAAGTGGAACCACGTAGTTCAAACCCCTTATTGTTCAACTGTATTATGATTCAGCCCTTTGTAATGTGACTTTGTCACCCTTCTATCCAGAAGTGGGTTCTAACTCTTCCTTGAATTTCAGTCTTGATCATGTGACTTGCTGTGGCTAATGCGATGTTTGTGAATGCAACACAAGCATAGACTTGGGACATGCTTGGTCATCGATGCATGCCTTTACTTATTGCTTCTGGAACACAGCCACTAGTGCATGCCCTTTTTCACTGCTTTTGGAACACAGCTGTGATATGAAGTTCACAGTAGCATGTTAGATGTTGGATACTACTGGCCGAGTTGCTCCAATTCTCCAGTCAAATGCCAGCTTATCTACCAGCAGACTGGAACTGCGTGAGTGAACCTAGCAAGAGCAGCAAAAGAATGCACAGTTGAGCCCAGATCATCTTTCCCACCCACTGGATCATGATCTAGTAAATGTTTATTATTTTCAGCCACTAGTTTTGGGATTGTTTTCTATGCAGCAGAAGCTAAATGATATAGATGGAGTCTTTTTTTTTTTTCTTCTTTACCTTCTCTGTATTGAATTGAATTCAGTAAGAATCAGAGGACCAGTGAAGTCCCCTGAAAGTCATCCATTATTTTGACCTACCTTCAGGACTTGCCTTCAGGAATTTCTTCACTCATAACCATGCCTGGACAAATTTGAATCATATTTCTCAGCAGTATTACTTAAAGAATCCTAGGAAAAATGACAATATGCTTTGATAAAAAATCTTTTCCAATTGATTAAGATTTTAAAAATTGCTTAATCCAATTGATTAAGATTTTAAAAATTGCTTTCCACTTTAAGAGCAGAGAAACTAGGACAAAAAATCAGAGTAAAAAATCTGTAGTACTACTGAACTAAGAAATAGGCAGATAGCAAGATAAAGTGCAGTTAACATTATTAGACTTAGGGCAGAAATAAAATCACCTTTTGGAAACACAGATAGGTAGTAAATGGAAATACCTGATAAGTAAAAATACCAAAGGAGACCTAGGCAAACACAGCAGACAGTATATTAGACCCCTCAAAAGCAATGAAAAAACCAATCCAACAAATGCAAAAGTTGTCCTGGATTTGTGGTGTAAGAAATTTTTTCTACTTGACTTTGATGTTGATTTCAAACACAGATTCAGGAACAGACAAACTGGAGGGAGTTATGAAAAGTTTCTCAAATATGATTAAGGAATCGAGGTACTCATTTTTGAAGAAGGATTAAAGGACATAAATGTAGAGATCTTGGCTAAAGGTAAGTGGATGAAAATAGGACAGCAGGGCTTCCCTGGTGGCGCAGTGGTTGAGAGTCCGCCTGCCGATGCAGGGGACACGTGTTCGTGCCCTGGTCCGGGAGGATCCCACATGCCGTGGAGCGGCTGGGCCCTTGAGCCATGGCCGCTGAGCCTGTGCTCTGCAACGGGAGAGGCCACAGCAGTGAGAGGCCCGCGTACCACAAAAAGAAAAAAAAAATAGGACAGCAATCTTCAAACCCCTGAAAGGCATAGGAATAGTTTTCTGAAGGGTTTTCTTATTCATTTAGGTATTCAGAACTCTTTGAAAACTTCAATCCAGATTACATTGTTTTAAAAATTAAGCCGTTTTTCTCCATATTCCAGATAGTACACTACATAGAAAAGAAAATTTAATAAACTATAGTATTGTTCCAAAAATGTGGACAGAAAGATCATATATTTAAAATTATAACTTGGCTTAGCTGGTGATGGTAATAACAATCACTTATTATTTCTGATTAAATCACAAAATAAGTTATGTAGATGCTACCACTGTATGTATTTATTTTCACAGTTGGCTTCCCAAAAGATTTGTAATTACATGTTATAGCACACATATAAATTAAAACCAAATAAATTATAAATACAATATCAAAACATGATGCACCAAAACTCTTTCCTAATGTAATTGTTGTGATTAAGTGTTAAATTTACCTCTGTGATTTCTGTTATCCAAAACAACATTTCAGAAATGCCAGGTTATAAATTTTGTAGTCAGATGAGGCAAGTCTATTTACCAGAAGAGATAAATAGAATAATGATAAAGTCAAAATCCAGAAAGCTCCTCATGCCTCTTCTATATTTCTGTTTCTGATTTTATTGGAGTTTTACTCTAATACCTTAGGCAACCTACTTAAAATTCTCAGCCTCATTTCACTGGCCTATACAATGACAGTTATTGGAGTTATTTTATCTCAGGCAGATGTTTTGGTGTAGTTCTTTGATGCTGTAACTTGAACTCCAGTGAGAATTGTTCTAACCCAAGTTAATAAAATATCCTTATCTGCAATGTGTTGTGCAATACTTTTTATTATTTATTTTCCACAATAACAGCAGAGGGAAATTTTAAGCTCAAATACCATTGTGATAAATATTAAACCATCTAAGTCTGAGGAAAAGGTAGAAATAGCAGAACTTAGGAGGGAGAAAGTAGAAATTCCACCATAATTTAGAGTAGAGATAATAACTTAGATTTCATCTGAATAGGTACAGAAAACACATTTAGACAATTAGAATACTCTGAAGATGTGACTTGTGTACTTAGAAACCGAAAAAGATCAATTTAGAAAAAGTCTGGGAACAATAAGAGCCTTGTTAATATTTCTCAATTTGCCATTACTGACCACTTGTTGTTATAAGAATTTATGACTGGTTTATGTTCCGACTTGACATTGGGAAATGTCACTCAGAGCAGTGACAAGTGCTTCCACAGTATCTGTGCTGCCCAGTTAAGGAAATGATATCATTCTTATACAATCAACTAGCTCATAGTTGCTTGCCAGTTTCCCTGCTATCTTTTCATTGTCATGATCATCATTATGAGTTATAAGCCTCTTACCAATAATTTGAATGACCTCAATTTTTCTCCACGTTCTTCTTTAGTGAATGATATGTTCATTTTACTTTTTAACATCTTTCACATTTTAGCAAAGTAGTCATTTAAAATGCATGCAGAGCTAGAAAGTAAATTACTAGGGTAAAGGGCATTTCAAGATGATTGAAAATATGCCTCATGAGCTGTTGCCTTTTCTATTTCAGAGTTACTGAAAAGGTGTTAGAAATGAGATTTCACAAGTAAATATATATGTACTGCATAATTTTTCTGTTTCAATGTACCTTTCTTTAATATTTTTACATCATCCTCATTATAGTAAAACCTGAAATAATACCATCTATAACATAGTCTTGCAGAATTTAATACCATGACAGATTTAAAATATTCAGGCCCTTAGTTGAGTTTTATATTTAAGATTTCACCAAAAATTTGAGGCCTCCTTTCAAGGTTTGCTGATATCTTTTAATTCCTTATTTATGATGATAACTAATTTCAGATGTATTTTTCCATATGTTACATGAACATATATATCTCTTAGAGTTACTTAGAACAATCAGTATTTTTGTTAAGATAAAACAAGTAAGAACTTGGATTTTGAAAAGCAAAGTTTATCCAGCCATGGCCAGTGAAAATAATTGTGGATCACTGTTACCATATTGTGAAATTTGTCAATGACTATATAGTTTGAATACTCTTATATTAAATTACCTCTCTCTTTCTTCTTTGAAAATTTTGTTCTGCAAGCCTAATACAATATGTTATATGTGTTCCATTTTCTTGCGGTTTTTTTGGCCATACCTCACTTCTTGCAGGATCTTAGTTTCCCGACCAAGGATCGAACCCCATGCCCACAGCAGAGAAAGCACTGCATCCTAACCACTGGACCGCCAGCGAATTCCCCCCTTATGTTTGTTATACGGTGAGTTTTTTTGCAAAATATGATTTCCCCCATTTCTCAAAAGATGAAATTTTGAATGTTGTCCATGAATAGGCCAAAAAAATAATTTGAACCTGAGAAAAATTTCCAGAATTTAATATATTTTATTAAGCTATTTTTAATGAATATTTCATCCATTATTTAGTCAGACTCATCTCTGGGAAAGGCCTTTGAAAAAGTAACCACACAAGTATAGCTTGAGGGACACTGAGCAGGTCCCTTACAACAATCTTTGTATACTACAGTTTAGCCATTTCTTCCTGAAACTTCATCATTTTGGTCTTCAAAGGTTTCTGTTCAAAAGTTAATTACCCAATATGAGTTCTAATTCACATGTTTTTTTTAACTGACAATTTCTTCCAAAGGAAACATAATTCTAACTCTTGATATGTGCAAGGCACTCTTCCAAATATTGTCTCATTTTATCTTTATAACAACTTGGCATTATTTTACCCTTTTTGCAACAGAGCAGAATGATTCTCAGAGTTGAAGTAACATATCTACAGTCATCCAGGTAGAAACTGATAGTGTTTGGTCAGTGGGGACCTTGTCTACTGCACAGGAAGGAAGTAGCAAGAGGGATGAGGAAGCCATGGAGTTGAGAAAGACAGAGAATAGGATGCTACAAGGGATGTGAAAGAGTAAAAGGGTTTTAAGGATAAACTTTAAAAATTATACCATTTAGCTCTGGTCCAACTTTGTGTCACAGGTATAATCTCTTTTAACTTGTCAGGATTATATTTTTACCTCAGGACATATAACAAAGAGTATTATATGGCCGGAATCGAGTCCAGAGGAGAAAATCTACATCAGATGTTAAACTGTCTGACTAGACTGCATGCCAAATTATCATAATTGATTTTAAATCTTCAGGTATTTTTATTATGACACAGTTAATAAAATTTCTGATGACTATAGAAGACCCAGTAAATGTATTACTATCTACTAGCATGCATTCTCAGATTGCCACATTGTACTTTAACATGAGGAAAAAAAGAAACATATGGTTCTCCATAAAAATTTATACAGTTTCTGGAGAGCAGACCTTATAGTGGCAATAGCACTGCCCTCAGAATGATGTGCCAGATAGTTTTATGAAGGTGAAATAAAATAAAAAAAAAAATGGATACATCATTCTGAAGGGAATCGGTCTACTAAATATCTGTCATATGGCTGTTTTGTCTAGACACCCACTAAATTGAGGCAAATTACAGCAACTGTTAACAACTGCAGTTCTATGATGAGTCTAAATATTTTCTTCCTCACGAAGGTCTTAGAAGTTTGACATATTAACTGCTCTATTATATCTTAACTGGAATATCACAAAGTGTAGATTGCAGTGAATTTAAATTTACACAGTCACAACATTCTGTCTTCAGACAATGGGGCTCATTCATCCTCCCTGTTGAAGGTACAAACCTCATTTTAATAGAAAAAGTATTTTCAACCTAGAGTTCATGAATGGACTCAGAATATTCAAAATGTCAACAAAAGAGATAAAGAAAAATTTTCCTTACTGCTATCCATGTCTTCAACTTCCTAGTGCAAGAAGGCTTTGAATATATTTTAAAAGTTAAGGCACCTGGGCTTTGAAATAAAACAAACCATCTCATTAAATACAAATACTATCTATGTTTTAGTCTAGCACAGAAAGTGGCTTAATAAGCTGTCCGTAGAATTGACAATATCACTCTTTCCCAGAGCCAGTGTCAAACAAGATATGACCAAATTATTCTTTGAACTTTCAAGGACCTGTTTTGTTAGAATTTTCTGTACTTAGTAAGGCAGAAATGACAGACTGTTTGTGCAACATTTTTAATAGTCTTCAGAAAGCAAAGAAGAAACAAGAGGAGAAAGAGAAATATAAAAAGATATAGGCAAATTATGCTTTAGAATTGTTTGAAAGACTAGAAAAATCTAAGAATGTATAAAATATATGTATAATACACTAGGTATTTCAATTTTATTTTCTTCATATGTAACATTTTAAGAAATAATAGTTTTGTTGTTTTTTATTAGTTTTTGAGGGCTTTTTTTGGTTATTAATATTGTTTGTATTATGAGTCCTCAGTGGAAAAATATTTTGTATTCATAATAAATATCATATCAACAACTAATACTGGCATAAACTAATTATGAGTCAAGCACTAATCTATGGTGTATATATATATATATTTATATATTTATATATATTGATGTGACATGTTTAATCCATACAGTGACCTAGGAGTTATATACTATTATTAAACTTGATTTTAAAGAAAGAAAACTGAGACCTATGGGCATCAGCTAGTAAACTCTGAAGGCGGGATTTGAATCCAGGCAACTTAGCTTTAGATACCAGGCCCTTAACCATTAGAACCACCAGGCTGTACTGCTTCTCAATAGGTAATTTGTCAAATATGACAAATAAGTTGTATAAGTTTTTAATTTACAATTTTTTTGCTGGAAACATATTTATGAACTCATATTTACAAATTATTTATATTTCTCCTGATTCATATTGTAGCCACATGCACAAAAGGAATGTCTTTAACTATTTTTACACAAATGGCATGATGAAATAAAACTATTTTAGAAATATTGGGGTAATAAAATATATTATTAAATTTAATTTCACCTATTTCTTTTAACTTTTATTAATAAGGTATTAATTTTTTAAAATTGTATGTTATTTGCATTAAATTTCTACTGAACAGTGTCACTATAGACAACTTTACAACATCACATCATTTCTTCAGCTCTTAAACATATGATTTTACTTCACATTATCTCAATTGAGTAATGCAAACATATGCTATGGCTATTTATTTTCAGTGCATTTCATTCCCAATAAGTTGGATTGTGAAATATTAGAACTTAATGTGTTGTCAGTTAAAGGTAAGGGACCATTTATTTGTTCAGTTATAAAAATTAACAAAAATTCATAAACTTTTTAAACAGGGTTTTCTAAAGATAAATTATTCAATTAAAATTCTAAGAAAACTAATGGAGAGGCAGAGGAAGTAAAGTGCACTCTGAAGAAAAAATAATATATGTGCCTCAAAATTAGAAGATACTAAGTTTTTCCAATGATCAAACTTTAATTTGTGCTGAAACTCCTATTGAATTATAAGTGTGCTTATAAACAGAATCTAGATTGTTGAATTCTATTTATTTGGAAATTTTAAAAATCATAAAAAAGCTACATTTCCTGAAATATTCTTAGCAGAGCTAAGTATAAAGCCTTGGGGACTTTGTTCATGAATAAAACTGGAGTGTAGTTTTCTTATTTCGTATTATCTTGGCCTGGTTTTAGTATCAGAGTAATGCTGGCCTCATAGAATGAATTAAGAAGTAGTCCATAGCCTTCAATTTTCTGAAAGAATTTGTGTAGAGTCGGTATCATTTCACCCTTAAATATTTTGTAAAATCCACCACTGAGTTTTCTTTGTGGAGAGAACTTGGTAATTTAAATAATTATACATTCAATTTGAGCTATTTAGGTAATCTATTTCCTGAGTGAGCTTCGGTAGTTTGTGCTTTCCATTTAAATTGAAGCATCTATTGACAAAACTTTTTCATTATATTCCCCTTTCATCCTTTTTATCTGTAGAATTTGCAGCAGTATTAAATTCCTCATTCTTGATAATTTGTGTCTTCTTTCTTTTTAAGTGATTAGTCTGGCTAGATTTTAGAATAATTATTTAATTTTGATATATTTTCATATTCATTCAGTGAAAAATACTTTCTAATTTTCTTTTGATTTCTTCTTTGGCCCTTGAGTTATGTAAAAGTATGTTATTCAGTTTCCAAATATTTGGAGATTTTCCAGACAGCTTTCTATTATTGATTTGTAATTTAATTTAATTGGGATTGATCATATAGCTTGTATGATTTGAATGCTTTTAAATATTTTGAGACTTGTTTTATTTTGTTTGACCAATAGTTCAACACGATATATATTGAATATAAGTTTCTGTGTGTGTGTTTGTTATATAAAACAACTATATTGTTTATATTTATTGCCTTTTACTTATTTTTTTATTTCAGCAGCTGACATTATCTTCCATTGATGTAAGTGTATGAGAAAGAGAGAGAGAAGAAGAAGGAGGAGGAGGCGGTAAAGAAAACAGGTAAAGAAGAGAGAATAAATACAGGAAAAAGAGAAGGAAAGGAGAGAATAATATAGTTAGACTAGTTGTGACAGAAATAGACTTCAGATTGTACTCTTGTACCTCTCTAAAACACTTAGGACATAACATTTAAGATGCAACTCATATATCCAGTTTTGTTATTGAAGAAAAAAGAGGTAAGAATGATCATGCATAATCCGCAATATCATGAAATTATGAGGTTTGATGGAAAAATTATTTTTACATATAGGTTTTCCTTGTCATATTATATGATACATATAGCTTAAAGGCTTTAGCCAAAGGGAAAAGGTATTTAAATACTAAGATTAAAAATGCATCAGAGGAGGCTTCCCTGGTGGCGCAGTGGTTGAGAATCCGCCTGCCGGATGCAGGGAACACGGGTTCGTGCCCCGGTCTGGGAAGATCCCACGTGCCGTGGAGCGGCTAGGCCCGTGAGCCATGGCCGCTGAGCCTGTGCGTCCGGAGCCTGTGCTCCGCAACGAGTGAAAGACTCGTGTACCGCAAAAAAAAAAAAAAAAAAAAAAAAAAAAAGCATCAGAATCCCAGATGATTAAATTCATTCCATATACTTAGTATATAGCCATATATTACATTGCAGTTTTTGTTAAGTTTTCATTATAACGGAACTGTTTCAGCTTTTACCAGGGGTGCTAAGTAAGTCTAAGTCTACACTACCCTATTTTGTATTACTAAATAATCATGAAAATGCAAGTAAAAAGGCAATGATTTTGATGTCACGTACTTCAAAAGGAATTGGAAAACATTTCAAATAGTGTCATTTGTAGGAGGTATAGAAAAAAATAAGGTAGATGGTATCCCGATTGTTAAAATAGTTTACATCTTTGGAACTAGTATCTATCATCTCTCTGTCTATCTGCCTGTGTACTGTATTCACATGGCCATTGCATTTTATGTTAAAAAACGCTGATTCAGTGTTTTATTATACTTTACCAGGAATATTTGTTTCATTTTCTGCCATTACTCCACCTACTCACTAAAA